>NW_026706063.1:0-300176 GCF_029867415.1 Vicia villosa
AATAGCGAATACAAGCAAACGTGAGTCTAAACTTGGCGCGATGGTATGGTTGAGTTCGTATTGTTCATGCGAACTCAATGGTGCTATTCAGAACCTGTAATTTTGCCTAATTTGGAAAACCCTAATTTTGGGATAAAGAACCCTAAAATGGTGGTTTCGTGTATACGCATCTAAAACTTAATTAAAGCTCCAGAAATGATCTACACCTCAAACCAAACTCAATAGTATGTCTACATCTTGTTAAATATGTGTGAATAGCCAGATACGAATTGATTTTAGTTTGAATAATTTTTGACCTGTGTAGCTCGATTCAGTGAGCTTCAAGGCTTGTAATTGATTGAGATAGTTTCAGTGATGTTCAAGGAAGGTGTATGAATGCTTAGTTTGTATTGAAATGAGCAGAAATTACAAATTCGAATTTGAGTTTTCTTTTGAATTTTTTGAAGTGATTACAAGGGTGTTATGCTTAGGGATGCTTCTGAACTCGTGTCCCCTTTGTTACTGAACTAAGATAGCTTATTTATAAGCTATGTGTGCTTAGAATTGAAGCTATCTTGCAGCTAGTTGCCTTTGTTGAAAACTTGGTTTTTAAATATTAAAAACCTTGAATTTTTGACCAAGTCTTGACTCCATTCAATGCTCTTGCCTTGTGCACCAATCCTCTGCAGAAAATTGAAGGTTCCTTGGGTGAGTCATGCTTAGATTGTAAGCTACCATTTATCCATGCATTTTCCTTTTAATTTTAATCTTAAAGTAAGATAAAATCATGCAAAAAATGGATAAAAAAGGTATGGGCTTAGTCTTGGTCGTGGGAGGCCCATAGTAACATGGAAATGATGTTTGAATGCTGAAAACTTGGCCCCATTTGGAAAAAATGCAATTTTGAACAATGTTGGTTTCATGCATTTTCCCAAAATTTAGCCAACTTCAACAAGGTGTAAATCCTTCAATTTTTGTCATATGAAGGAGATCTTGCACTTTTTAGAAACCTCAAAGAGTCCTCTAACCAATGTCTTTGGTCTCATATCAAAATGATTTTTGAAGCTCCTTGTGTATCCTTTTGAAAAAAGTGTCTTTTTGTTGACTTTGAAAATGACCTGTAATGTCTTTGGTCATATTTTTCAAATGGTGAATCCAATGACCATGGGATCAATGGCATTTGAAAGATAATTGAATTTCCTTCAAAACAAGCTTTGGTTTGAATTTTTTGGATGAAGGATGAGAGAGTTATGATTAGTCAAAGTTGAGTTGACTTTTCAGGCAAAAACCCTAATTTTGAATCTTAGGGTTTTGTTGATTTTTGATCTTTCCTTGATGAATTATGATCATCCAATGATAAAATGATGAATCCTTTGACAAAATATGGACTTTGACAAAAAATTTCATTTTTGACTGTCTGTTGACTTTTTTGGTCAAACGGGTCGTCTGTTGACTGTTTGAGCTGCTGACGGTGCGTCTGAGTGAATTGAAGTTTGAAAATTTGTATGATGGTACTTTGAGACATATGGATGTGTATGAAATCCATTTGAGCTCTCAAAAACTTGTTGCTCCTGTAAAAAACAAGAAAAACCCTGATTAGGGACTGTTTGTGTAGGAGACAGTTAAGCGTACCTGATTTTTGTGCAGTGTTGAGTCTCTGCTAATCGCGTGATATTCAGAAGACTTCTAACACAAAGATCTTGGAATTTTGAATTGTGAAAGATTGATTTGATTAATGGTACAAAACACTGAGAATTGTACTGCCAGCAGTTTGGCTGTCAACTGACTGTTCAGGTATTGATGCAGCAGTTAGAGTGAAAAATCAACAGTCAAAGTTAATTTTCTTTTAGTTGTTTTTTTGTTTTTTTGTTTTATGTGAAAAATGAAAGTTTATTTACATGACTTGTTAGAAAAACACAGACATAATAAATAACTAATATTTACGGTATGCGGGCAAAATTACCGATAATAACCCTGAAAATCATTTAATGCACAGAAATAGGAATATTTGACTGGCAGAAAACACACAAAATATTATCTTAGTAATTAAGCAATATTATGACAAATAGTACAACATTTAATACTGACAGTACAAATATCACATACTATATTGAACAGTACGACGAATAAACGGTACATTTAAGAAATAAGAAATACTGCAAATTTTAAGAATGACGATTAATGACCCATGCTATGAACAATAACATGTAGATGATTGGGAGCATAACCATTGCAGGTCCACACTCTTCAGGACTATGCAGGCAGAAGAAAGTCATGATCACCGTAGCAATGGTGATGACTGTAAGAAACAGTGTCTCTATCCATTCTTGTCAGGGAAGAAGAGAAAATAGATATGAGATAGGAATTTGAAAGATGAATTAGAATTTGATGTGAGATTTTATGGAAGAATGAGAGGTATTTATAGAATAGAAAGAAGGAAAGAGACGTTGGGGAATGATGTGATTCCGTACAAAAGGAAAATTTGAGTGGAAGTAAGATTTGAAAGAAAGTGGAGATAGTGTTGGAAAAAGAGAGATTTGATTTTTGAAAAAGAGATTTGAAAAGATTTTTGCAAATAATGGAATATAGTACAAAAATTAGTGGGAAACAAAAGATAATAATAATCTACTTGTTACCAGTACAGTCTGAGTTTCCTGATTCTGCGCCTGCAAAAAGATTTAACTCTGTACCAATTGTGTCAGTACCATTTATCTGTAAATAAATAAATAGCATGTGTGAAGTAATGAACAGTATTTGGCGTTTGCGTAAGAATAAATTCAACTGCAAGCCAAATTACTGTATAAGAAAAATTCTAAAAACTAAGTATTTCATATGTCAGGATATTTGTTGAAATAAAAATCCATGATTATATGAGACTCTTAATTTTCAGATTGGAGTTTCCTTGAAAAATATGTGGGCAAATTTTGGGGTATAACAAACATCATCTACTTATCTAAAGGAGTTTTGTGGATCAACAGAAGCTCAAGACATCAGAAAGAAGAATCTGTGCTTAATGTAAATATTCAAGGTCAAACAAAGTGTAGCTGACTCATGCCAAGTGGCCACTTTCAATTCATCAGCTCAAATCAAGGGAAAAAGACAAGGTTGAACAAGATTTTAAAGCTAAGACTTTGAAGCGAGGAAAGGCAGAACTTCTGCTCAAAAAGAGGCTCTCTCTCTAGAAAGACAGAAAGAAAAGTTTTCTTCAATACAGTCAGATCCTTCTGAAACCCTCTCTTTTATAACTCTTCTGATTTTAACATGAGTTTGTTAATAACTTATATAAATCTCTCTTGCATGCCTAGTATTAGTGGTCACCTAATCTACTGTCTGTCATATTCTCCATACATATACTATAACTCTGAGTTAATCTTTAAGCCAAACCAAATAAAAGAAAAGAAAGTAAAATGTTTATTGTTAGAAATTCTATGAACTCTAAAAGGATAAACAATAAACTTCTGAAGTTTCAGAAGAAAAGAACAAATCCTTGCTAAGAAACACATCTGAACTCCGGGTTCAAAAGATCTAGAAGATCCATTTTAGTGTGGTGTCACACTATCTCCAAGATGCTTAACACGTGGGTAAGTCTCTGAAACATCGCACGTGTAAGGTATGGTGATGAAATTCTAGGAAACTGTTCCAATCAATTCAATACTCTCGTCCCTTCTCATGTTTGTCAAATCCATTAAATGTTTACTATGATTGCATTTTTTATATTCCATTTAAATTTGTTTTAACTGTTTGGGTGTTCTCTATAAATAGTCTGTAAAACTGTCAATCTTTTCTTTCGCTCCCTCGTCTTTTCAAAAACCCTATACGTTTATTAGTCTCTCTCTCTCTCAACTATCTCAACTGCTCATCGATGGCGTCCGCGTCGTCATCCCATCTAAACCGCCCTCTACCCAAAGGTTATATTGAACCACAAAGGACAATGCTACTTCCTGTGGATGAAATAGAAGTTATTTGCGAATACATGGTTGACCTGGCTAACATCAAAGAAAACGGGATTGATTTTCTACCCGCAGTTAGGTTTCAAGGTTGGGAAAGTTTCTTTGACAGATTAATCGGACCAGTGTTCCCTCTTATTGTCAAAGAATTCAAGATTCATGCAGTTACTACACCCAAGGCAATTCTATCAATGGTTATGGGCAAGCAAATTGTTATTACAGAAAACCTAATTGGAAAGTTACTCGGTCTTAATAGAGAAGGAGTAGTTGGAGTTGCTGACGGAAGCCCAGATATGGAAGAAGTTTATACTGAAATCTTTAAGAATGGGAAACCTTCCCCAAAATTCAAAAAGATGAAGGAATATTACCAAGTTTATGAAAAAAATCTTCCTGGGTTGTATCTTCCATCGGAAAGCAACAAGCTCCTCAGATTATGTTCATACCGATCAACAATTTCTTCTTTACTGTCTAGGTAAAGATATCAAGATTAATTTATCATATATTCTTTTCAAACATTCGTGGACTCATGTCAACAAGTCCAGAAAAAATCGGAAGGTTAAGGTTCAGAGAAACTGGATTCCTCTTTCAAGATTGATTTCAGATATTCTGACTGAAAATGGCCTAGTAGCTCATTTAGCAGAAGCAAACCTGGTGGAAGAATTAGAACCAATATATGGAAAAACTCTTAGTTGAAAGAACCTTAAGAAAATGAAGATCATCAATGAGATTATCTGTCCACCCACTTCCTATACAGAAAACTTCATTAATCAAAGGAGAGTCCAGATCAATGATTTTCCTCTATTCAATGCTGGAGATACTCCAGATATCATTCTTAATTTCATCGAACTAAACAATCAGGCAGGCATTCCAATTGATCCAGCCCGACTTCAGGGCATAAATGACCCCATTCTAGAAGCCCAAAAGAAGAAGAAATCCAAGAAAAGAAAGGTGGCAGAAGAAGGGATCTCTACCAAAACTTCAAAAGATCAAAAGAGAAAGAAGAAAAAGTACTCAGGTAATCCTTCTACTTTCGTCTCTGCTATTAATTCTGATAATGTTGAAACATCTGTCTTATCTGAGCCTCAAACTATGGAATCCCCTGTCCATAATCCTCCATATCTCCTGATATCCCAACGTTAGAAACCAATCCCACAAGTCCTCTAGAAAATCAAATCTTAGTACAGTTGTTGTCAGACATTGACAATTTTGATCCAAAATCAACTGAATCATCCAAACCAACAGAAACCATTGTTGTCACACAACAACAAGAAACTCTGACCCTTGCTCCTCTAGCCATATCCAGTACTTTAGAAAACCCAAAAGAAACGGATATTCAAAATTCCAACCAAAAAGAATCCTCACCCATACCATTTGTTGAAACCCAAACAAAAATCACTTCCCCAGATATCGAGCAAGAAAACCATGTCATTACTCCCACACCAACAAATCTAAACCCACCTGAAATTCCACTACCAAAAGAAATGGTATCAACCACTCTTTCTGAACCAGAAGTTTCACCTTTATCAGGAAATAATCCACCATTCCATGGAACATTCCTGGGATTACCAGCCCCTTAGCAACAGTATTACCCAATGTTCGAACATATAACACCCCTGCTGAATCAATCACACAAACACCACCTAACTAGAACTACTTCACTTCACTCATCCCCAAAAGACTTTGTCTGTCCATCCCCACCATAAGTTCAAATCATCTCAGCTTCACCTTCACCACAAAATTCACCAATTCACATATCAAACTCACCCCCAAATAATCTCAGAAGTTTCAACTCCAGCCACTGAACCTCAAAATGAACAAACTATTGAACCGGAACAACGAGAATAAGAGCAATCCCCCAAACAACAACAAGAACAATCCATGGAACCTGAACCTGAACAAACCTCTGAACCAGAATCAGAATCTTCCCATGAACCTCATCATCCTAAACTCCTCCCAACAGATCTTGACATATTATTCAAGAATTTTGAAACAGAGATGCAGGGATGGATTGCAAGATTAAAAGCTGACTGTGCTACAAATGGAAGTCCAGTGGCCTCAGAAGCCCTTTGGGATGCATTCAGAAGGAGATTCAACTCTGGGTTTTTAAACTCAAAGAAGTATGCTGCACTCATGCTAATGAGAAATTTTCTGAGCATCTGAATGCTGTCATCACTCTTATGATGGATCTCTAGGCGCTAAAACCTCCTCTAGTAATTAGCAACACTCCCTGTTCAACATCTTCTGAGCATACCAACCTGGAAAGTAAATGCAAATCAGTTGTCTCCCAAAGTTCTCACGGTTTCCTCTGTGCTTGCAAGTGTTGACAGTGACAAATCTGATAAGCTGCTTGAAACGCTAAATAAACTTAAGAAGAAAAATGCCGAAGTCAGAAAACGACTAGCCAGGCAGACGCAACCAACAGGGAATTCAAATCCTGGATGATCAGGCAAGAGGAGTCTACAAATGAAATAAAAAATCTTCTGCTATCTCTTGTCCCTAAGCAACCTTAGATTCTGTTTCTGTTCGAATTTCTGATATAGTCCTGGTTTTATGTATATTAATACTTTGCTTATTGTGTGGATTGTTATGATCACTGCTTTATGAACATCTGTGTGTTCTTCATTTTATGATCCTTGATTATTGTTTGCAATCAATTACAACATTAATAATCTTATAAGTAACCATATAGGTGAAATATTAGAAATTGTGAAGTTAGTTCTCTTGTTAAAAGTTATACTTCAAAAAGGAGGAGAAACTTGAAAATTGACATGATATTCCTAGACAAGTAGTATCTGCTTTGAAAGTGTGCAGGAAAATCTAAGTCTTCAGATCTTCTAGCAGAAGAGTACATACATATCTAAACATCTGTCAATCTTCTGAAGAACCAAACTGAAGAAATTATTTCAGGGGGAGCCATAATTCATAAATTAATTAGGGTTATCTAGTTCAGGGGGAGACTATACATCTCAGGGGGGGGGGGGGGGGGAACTATTCCTAAATCTGATTAATCTCATCCAACCCTCTTAAAAGCTTTTTGATTATGACAAAAAAGGGGAGAAAGAATAATAGATTTTGATGAATAAGTTGCTTGATTGAACATATAAATAAGTTGCTTGATTGAACATATAAATAAGCTGCTTGATTGAACATATAAAAGGGGATGAAATATACTTGCTTAATTATTATCACCTCATAAAATTGTTCCATCAAAATACATGGTTTTTGTCATCATCAAAAAGGGGGAGATTGTTAGAACAAGATTGAGAATCTATGTTCAGAATCTGGTTTTGATGATAACAAGCATATATTTAGTTAGTAACGATTTTATTACTAATGAATTCTTTGAGTGTGCAGATATTATGTTGAAAGCCTTATAGAACATTCACAATGACAGTATCAGAATATAATATCAGATACATGAGCTTTCGGTAGAAGATCATCAAAAGTTTTAAAGGTGCACACAGAAGACAGATAAAAGTAACAAACAACAAAGTCACATGAGAACCTTGAAATAAGATACAACTTTAATCTACAAAACGAATAAAAGACCAAAGCATTCAGAGTCAAAGGAAAAAGCCGTTAAAAACATAATCATTAGCCAAACAACTATAACACTTCAATGAAACAACTCCCGAGGTTGATTGAAGAAAGCAACCCACATGCAGCTTGTTGGAGAAAAAAAAGTAAAAAGCAACACGCAAGCATTTAATGTGCTCTCCAAATATCAAGATAACGGATACAATCCAAAGGGGTACAAATAGAAGTATGATTCATCATGGAAAGCGTGGGTTAAAAAGATGTAGTGCTCAAAACTGAAAAATCACTTTAGTGATTAAAAGCTTAAACAGAAGCAATCTGAAACACAATCTTTGTAGAAACTATCAAACAATTGTTCTTAATCTACTTGAAGAGAAGAATAGAAGAACAAAATAAGAAGCATCCTTGAATAAGAACTGTTGTTCTTAATCTGCTTGAAGAGAAGAATAGAATATCAAAACAAGAAGTATCCTTGAATAAGAACTGTTGTTCTTAATCTGCTAAAAGAAAAGAATAGAAGATCAAAACAAGAAGCATCCTTGAATAAGAACTGTTGTTCTTAATCTACTTGAAGAGAAGAATAGTAGGTCAAAACAAAAAGCAACTCTGAATAGATACTATGTTCACAATCTGCCTTTAAAGAAGAGTTAAAGATGAAGATCAACTTGAAGAATCTCTCAACAATTGAAGCTAACGTTCTTACTCTGCCTACTTATACCTAGCAAGGATCTCGTCAAAAGATACTGACAAGAAGACTCCAACAATTATTCACTTAAAAGTGATTACTTGTCATTATATCATGTAGTCTGTACTTAGAATATTTTCTTTTTAAGAAGCACTGTGTTGAAACCAAATTAATTTGGTGATGATGCCTTGAGCGACCAAGTACATGTCAGAAGCTTGAGAAGACAATGATGGTGGTCATTATGGAAATTCTCTTGGAGACCAAGTGAAGGTCAAAAGTCCTGGAGTTAGTGGATGTTATATCTGTGGATCAGATCACTGAACAGTCCATTGCAGTTAGTCACAAGCAGTTGGCTTGTGCGGGGTTACTAAATTGATGAATGTTATATCTCACTGAGATGACTGAACGGTTCAGTCATCTAGGGGTTAGTCACTCGCGGGTAGCTTGTGCAGGGTTAGTCACAGCAGTTGGTTGTGCAGGTTGTTAGTCACGATGGATGATCATGTAGATGTAATCAAGTTTGGTTATAGTGGATTAAGTCCTCTGTTGAGAGGCAAATCACCTAAGGAGGGTGGACTGGAGGTAGCCTTATTCAGAAGGTGAACTAGGATAAAAATGAACATGTCTTTTACTTTCTGCATAATTCATTTAACTCAGAACATTCACGCAGAAAATCTCTAGAACTGTACTGAGACAAGTTAGAAGTTCTGATAATATAAAGAAGTTAAAATGAATATCTCAATAGTTATGCAACTCCATTCCAAGCATACTTCCGCTGCATTAAAGCATATCCAGAAGATGAGATTCTAAGAGAAAGAAAAGAATTGAAGAAAGGGAATTTTAATTTGATAAAGAACACAATTCAATCCCCCCTTTCTTGTGTCTTTCTCCGCCTTCATATAGAATGTATTATGTGTTTATATCCTACCTTGTAGTATGTACCTTTAATTATTGATTGTGATTTCTCACCCCTTTTGTTTGAATGTTACCTCTAAGTCAGTAACACGTAGGTGACAAGGAGTAGAGTATCTAAGGTATGGAGTGATGCCTAGTATTACGTAGATCGAGTCGGTTCTGCTCTGATATGTAACATTGGGGAGGAACGCTTGTTTTTGCAATTCTTTTATTAGGATTTTTTTCTAGAAGTTTTTGAGAGGATTATGAACTCTCCTTGAATGTGTTTAAACTGTTGGTACTTTCCGTCGTTTTTAAATATGATAATTACTATGCATCAATTATTTCTGTTGCGTTAATAAAGTGAAGTTGAACAATAATATTATTTTGATGTCAGTTCATCCGTACTAACGTGTTATGTATCTTTGTTTAAACATCTGAGCATAAGTTTGTGAAAAGTTGATAATGTAGCATCTGTTGCACCCCAAAATTTGCCCACTTATTTATTTCCCAATTGGCTTTCATATCACATCCATTTGAATGCTTCATGTAGGTCATTCATTTGATACATTCATTCATATCATTGTTATTGTTCGAGAAAGTTGACAAAAAATTGGAAGCTAAGGCTGAAGAAATTCCTGATTAAAAAAACATTTTGAGGTCCCAGGAATCATCTTCAATGGCATTCTCTTGAGGTGAGGATTTTATCATCTACAAGTCGGAGCCTTGTTTGGAAAATGCAAGCTTCAGGTTCACCAGGATCGCCAAATTAGGGTTTTGACCAAAGTCAATCTTGTTGACTTTTTGGTCAAAATTTAATCAGGAGATGATTTTTGAGTATGGAGTTTGGTTGCCTTGAAGAAATATTCGTTGAAGCATCTTTGGGTTGAAAATTGTTTGAGAATTAGATCAGAAACGGATTAATCGGGAAATTCATCTGGAATTAGAAAAATCAGGGAAAGTTGACTTTTGGGTCAAAATCAGGGTCATTTGTCAAATATTGATTTTTGGTGGAAAATCGGTCAAAGAAGATCAAAGAAACAAATAAAATCGAGAGTTTGACGAAATTTCCAAAAAGAATGAGAAAATTCCAATACTTAGAAAATTTTGAAGCTTTTGGAATTGGATGAGCAGTCCACTTTGACACTGATTTACACGTGCCAAGAGGCTTTATTTCAAGACAAGTTCAACATCAAAGTTGTATATCTCATGGAGATGAACAACTTTGTAGTTGGAAATGTTTTCATTTGAAGCATGGTTTGAGAGCTATAGAAGTGCAAAGTTTGAAGAATCACATTCGCTCAAGCCATATTGCTGGGCACAAATCCAGGTCACGCGTGAGCATTTCGTCAAACAGGTGGTGTGCCATATTCAAGGCACTTTTTAGAGGATTTAAAGCATGTTATGAACCCAAACAAGATATCACTCGTCTCCCCTCCATGTTTTCTATTCACCAAGCTAATAATCAAGCCAATTGGAGGTTTATTGAGAAAATTGTGAGGGCTCAAAGTCATGCTCTCACAAAGTCACGCTTTGCCAAAGATATGGACCAAAAGCTGGGGCATGCGTGAGCAATTTGTCAAACAGGTGGCGTGCCAAATTCAAAGCTAATTCTAGAGAGATACAAGCATTGTGTGAAGTCAATTCCAATGTCTACCTATTCTTCCCCACGTCCTCTATATTTTGAATATAAACTTGCAATAATTGAGGACTCGAGATGGAAGATATGAGCATGCAAAGTGAGCCATTGGTAAGCTGCATATAGCATGGAGCAGATTGAGTCACGCGCGCAGGTAAGTGGCAGTGATATGTCATCATGTTGCAAGCCAATTTTGAATGGGTTACAAGGGTCTCCCCTCAAAGCTTACAATATCAAACTTCTTCTATCTAATGCTCTCTTCATGTTGGTTTCAAATTTGAATCAATTGGAGGCCTGTGGTTAGAGTAACACACGTGCTAAGTTGGCATTGTGGTTGTTTTACGTGGCAAGGTGATAATACAAGCATCTATGAAAGCCTATACAAACCATGCAAAATACTACACCCTTTGTTCACTGAGTTGGTGGAAGAAATGTTCAGTTACAAGTCCCACTTGACACTCACACCATAAATATACTTGCCATTATCACTATATAAACCATTTCCTTCATGCTGCATAGGGGGATTCATTTTTGTCTTTTCTCAGTTTTCACACTCTCCTCTCATCTTTCTCCTCTCATCTTTCTCCTCTCTCTTCTCTCTCTTTATCTCCACCACAACAAACCGTAACAAACTCTTCTCACCACCTTGAACCACCATAACAGAATCGCAACAACCACCATCTCCACCTCTTTCCTCCACCTTCGTCCACCCTATCAACCTTGATTTTAATCTCAACCTTCTCCGATCCATAACCACCACCACTGCTCCTCCTTCATGCTTCAACTTCCACCAACGCCATAACAACACAACCGCACCATCATCCTCTTCATCACTCTTTTTCAAGGAAGCAAACGCGACTTGTATCAAGCATCAAGGATCTTCAAGGAATTCTGAGTTTATTTTTTAGAATCCGTCGTTTGTTTCCATCGCTAGACATCATCAAGATTCAAAAGAGTGGGAAGCAGCACAACTTGCAGCGTTCTTCTTAATATCGTTGATTCAAGAATCATTCAGGTAAGAGTTTCTGAAGCTCGTTTCAGCATAAATTAGAAGCATGATAAGAAGCATGTAGCGTATCTGTTGTGTATGCCATATGTTGTGTTGCTTCGATTTCGGTCGATTCTTGTTTGTTTTTGTGCTTTGTGAAATAACGCGTATTCTCCTGTTTGAACCATATGTTGAGGCTTTATGAGTGATTGTGAGCTTACTGCTATGATTTGAGCGAGTTTTGATGAGATCTAGTTAAGTTAGGGCTTTACATATGGCTCCGGTTATAACAATGGAAGAAGTATTGATGAAAACTAATGGCGGATTTGTGATCTACATGAAAATCCGAGCGAAATAGTGGTCGTATCATGATTTTCTGGGCGCTTTAGGGAGTCTCCGGTAGGGGCAGTCGTCGGAGAAGACGACCGGAGGAATCTCCGGCGTCTGTGAATTCATTGATCCTTTTCTCTCTGTTTGTTGGCGTGTCACACATGTATTGGCTCATTTCTCTAACTATCTTGTGGTTTTTGTTTTATTATGATGATTAGTTGGTGAGGTGGCGTAGCATGATTGGTTCAGATATGCTTTTGTCTTGTAGTCACTAACTTAGAGCTGACCAATTGATTTTATAGTCATTATTAGTGTGTCACATTTTTTTCCATGTAAATAAAAACCATATAATAAAGAAAATAAATGCTTGCTGAATCAATAAATTGAAATAAAGTGAAACAAAAATGGAATTGAGTAATGCAACGAATGGGCCACGCGTTTGGGCTTTATCAACTTTTCTGGATCGCACCTCCCTACTAATAATACCCCACCATTTAGTGACCTTGGGCCTGAGCGTCCATGCTCTTCACACCCCTAAATCAGGCCCAGTTTTTTGCTTGTAACTGATCTTAGTTCATATTTTGTTTACTGATTCACCCCCTGTTAATAGATTTTATAAATAATAAAAATAGTTTTCTTTTAATTTTGTGTGGCTAATTCATTTTCCATTGAAATAAAAATTGATAAAAATAGTTTTTGACTAATTAGAGCTTTTAGGAATAATTGTTTTCATTAGAATTTTATTTGTTGATTTCTTTAATTTTGGATTGGTTATAAATAATAAAAATACTTAGTTTTTTTTTAGTTTTAATTCTTGAAAATAGTTTCAACATGATAAAAAATACAAAATTGCTTGTGAATATTTTCATGTTTCGTTTAGATTTTAATTCTTGCTTTTTGTGAATATTTTCTATATTTTGCAAATGTCCAAAATGCCCCTAGTTGTTAAAGTTGACTTTAGTCAACTTAAACAACTTTCTTCTTAGTTAATCCCCTTATATGTTAGGTTAGTCTTTAATTAGGATTAGTCTTATTAATAACTCTAAGTTTAGAAACTAGGTTAGTCTCCCCCATTTCATTTCTTTTTCTTTTACAACATTAAAACATCTAATAAATACTCAAAATAAAATCCCTCTAAAAAACACAAAGAAAACATCAAAAACATTAATAAAGATTGAAAAATAATAAATAGGGAATGAAAGCTCGAGTCTCCCTTACTTAAGGGTCCCACTTGAGTGGAAGTTCCCAATCATTAAAAACACAAACCAAAGAGTAACTCGAGCTTTCCTTGCTTAAGGGATTCCCTCGAAATGCTCAAACTCTCTTCTGTCTCTCGCCCTCGTGGCATTCTTAAGAATATGTTGAATCCATTCCATAATTAGGCGTGTAAGTCTCCAAAGGTCGAGCATCGTGGAGTGCGACTTTAACCTCTGTTCACCTAGAAAACACCAAAACATAGAAAATTTTGAGCCGAACTACGGTCGCTCTGATTCCTTGTAAGGGATACGTAGGAATTGGGTCGCGGGGCCTAAGCGAGCACACTTGTAAATAATTCCTTCTTTTCCCCGTGTTTATTTTTGCATTCAATCGCATTTAGGTTTAGACATATATACACCCTTTAGATAGAAACAAACATAGGTGGATACCATCGAGTACGATGGGCGTGAGGGGTGCTAGCACCTTCCCCTTGCGTAACCGACTCCCGTACCCTATTCTCTGGTCGAAAGTCCTTGTTCTTATTCTGAGTTAGGTTTCCTGGTATTCCTTTCCCTTATGGGATAAATATATTGGTGGCGACTCTGATTCCATTTTTCGCGGTAGCGACAGCTGGCGACTCTGCTGGGGATGTTGATAGACCTGTGCTGGTCCATTCCTAGCGAGTCGATCCTAGCCTTTGTTTGTTTCTTTTATTGGGTGTTTTTTTGTTTGTTTTTTATGTTTACATCTTGTATATATGCTTGCATATCATGTTTATTTTCTGCTTGCATGTCATGTTTACTTTCCGCATGCATCTGGACTATATTATGGGTCCCCGTGGGGGCCACATATTTTTATGCTTTGTTTTGCAGGTGGGGGGTTTTTGTGAGGTAAAAGGCCCACTACCCAGGCCAGTGACACATAGGATTAGCATGGATGCTCATGTTGACTCCCGTAGCGCTTGCTATGATCGAGCTTGACATGGGGTACCACAACTGGGCGAGGTTCTTTCATGGAACACTGTGTCTGGCACGCTTGTTGCCTCAAACACTTTGTACCCCATGGGAACTGTAGACCCTAGTGACCATTAGGGACCACTTGTCCGTGTCTATACTACATACCCGTGAGATTGGGGTGGGACAGGATACCAGCCTTCATCATACCCGGATTTCCTATATTGCAATCTGAAGCCGGAATTTTGAATCTGTATCATTCAGCAGGATCAATGCAATTCAGATATCCAGATTTGCGAGACATTTAGTCTCACCACTTTGCATTTCATAACATCATTCCTTCATCCATTTCATTTGTGGGGGATCCTAAAGTCTATTTCCAAAAAAAAAAAAAAAAAAAAGAAAAGATATTATATACAGAACGAGGCTTCGAAGAAAAAAAAGAAGGGAAAAGAAAAAAGAGAAATGAAAGTGTGTGAAAAGACTTTAGGATCTCTCATAAGTAAAACATGCATTCGTACTATCATGCATTTCATGGGTCTTTCAGAGACTTATGGGACCCTTTCTACTCAGATTTCAAGATCAACAACGGATTTGACTTCTCACCGCCGCGAACTTCGAGATCAACTATGGAACGCCTCCGTGATGAGATAGATGAGATGAGGGCCCAGATGGGTCATCTTATGATGAAGATACAAGTTCTGACCCATGATCAAGGTGTGTTGAAGGAGGAAAATGGTCAATTGAAAACTCAAGTGAGTCTGATCATGGAAGTTCTGAAGACGGTATTGAGAAAGGAAAGTGATGTTGTTCCTGCTACAACAGAGGTTGTTGATCTCTTTCCTTCATATGGATCTCTTCACATTCAAGGGATGCCTCAGGGAGTTCTTTCTCGACCTCAAGTGGCAAAACTTCCCCGTCAACCAGTTCATTTTCCTAAAATGAATCAGAAGGGCCAAGTATATGGACAAAGACCTAAGATGCCCGAGACGGTTTTCGATCCAATTTCGATACCCTATGCTCAACTACTTCCTCGCTTGCTGGAATTTCAATTGATTAAGCTACGCAATTTGACCATGCCTAAAAAGCTTCCCCCTGATCATGATGCCAACGCTCACTGTGAATTCCATTCTGGGGCACCTGGTCATGACATTGAGAATTGTAAGGCGCTGAAGTATAAAGTCCAAGAGCTCATCGACTCCAAGGTGATTATGGTCATCCCTGATGGTTTGAATGAGCAAGGAAATTTGATCCCAATTTTTGAAGAGAAGGCTGATTCTGTTTTCTATCATGGGTCTACCTCAGGTCAGAAGAATGCTCCACCATCCTGGGTTCAAGATTCTCCATCTTTGCCTAGTCCTCAGCCTAATCAGAAGGGCAAGACGCCTGAACGAAGTTGGTACCCGAGACAGAGGTTCAGGAAGCCAAAAAGAGTGTACGACAAGGTTCCTATGTCTTATGGTGAATTGTTCTCTCATTTGTTCAAAAATTCTTTGGTGGAGCCCAAGCAACTGAATCCTACCTTCTTTCCATATCCTTTGGGATTTGATCCAAATGTCATTTGTGACTACCATGGCAGGGCACCTGGGCATTCGACCGAGAACTGTCAGCCATTCAAAGACAAAGTTCAAGACCTTGTTGATTCCAAAGCAATCACGTTCACTCCAAGAGGTTTATGCATAAATTGAAGTCCCTATGAGGTATCAAAACTGCAAAAAGCATTCAAGAGCAATAAGTCCAGAAGGAGTCAAGTCTCCTCAACAATGACATTCATTTAGTTCTTTACTGCATTTTCATTTGTAATCTTTCTTTGTTTGTTTAAGCATTGCTAGCATGTAAAAATTTGTTAATTTTTGAATGAAAATCATAATAAAAGAATATGTTTGTCTTAAAGTAATCCTTTCGTTTTCACTCATAAATGTTTTTGGCATCATGATACCAATTTTACTAATCCTTTGCCTAGGCAAAAAGCTGAGGGAGAATGATGAAAAAAAATGCAAATCGTGTGTTTTTGAATAAAACCCTGCTGAGGATGTACAGGCATTGTTTCAAATCCCCAAACACCGGAGATACAAGGGAGATAGACCCTCGTTAACCCCTTTGAGCCTTGAAGTAGAAGTTTCTTTTTTGTTCAGAAAAAAAAAAACCCTTAATTTTAACCCTGGGGCAGGATAGTGTTCATTTAACTTGATCAAGTGTTCAAAACTCATAAAGGATACGCATCTAAGGATACAACAATGGTTATCCTTCAAAAGGTTGAGGAAATTCAAAACCACAATGGTTATCCTTCACCTATCAAGAGGTCAAAAGATGACGATGCCACAATGGTAATCCATCATCAACTAAAGAATGAGGCAGTCGCAATCACTTCCAATGAATCAAAGACAATGCGAGGTCACACGACTTGTTCAACAAAAAAAAAGAGAGAGCAAAAAAAAATGATGAAAAAAAAAGAAATAATGAAAAGAAAAAATATAGCAATAGAAAGAAAAAAGGATGGTGAAAATAAAGCAAGAACAAAGTCGTGTGATAATGAATCAAAAGAATAAAAAGTGAGCGAATGCCATGTCCGAAAAAACCTCATTGATTCCTCAACCATCTTAAAATTCCTTGTGAGGGACGAACACTCATGTTGAGTTAACTGAATATAGGAATGGAGAACATCACGAAGGGGGTGGGCACCAAATAATTTTGAGCCTAAAAATCCTTTGTTTCTGAAAACCATGAACCAGGCCAAATTACAACCCTTAAAAGTCCTAATTGAAGTAGGGTTTATTTTGAGAATGCACTCCCATGAGATAACGTTTAGCTGACTCCCAATGACGCGTCACATATCTATGTTGGTATCGTATGCTCGCTTTATCTTTCATTCACAAGAGGTGGCCACCTCATTGCATAAAAAGTTTTAAACTTCAAGACTAGCATAGGCTTTGCATTAGAATTATCATTCTCAGAATTAACATTATTTTGCATACAAAACATTTGCTTAAACACCAAGAAAAGTTTACATGATGAGAATCCATGAAGAGCTTAATCATGTCAAAGTAAAAAGACTTGAGAACTCCATAGAGTAAAAAGAAATCATTTTAGAGACTGATATCAAGGGGCATGTTGCCTGAAGACTCCATTAAGCATAATCAGTTGATACCTCCTTTGATTGATCACCCTGAGGGGAGAAGTCTGAATACTCTATTGAGTATGATAAAGTTGATTCCACAGTTTGGTTGACTTCAAAAGAAGTAAACTTGAGGATCATGATAAGATGTACATAATCAGGGGCAATCAAATCGAGATTTGACCTCTCAAATCCAATTAATCTGGGTCAATCAAGTCGAGGAATCTCTCCCTTGATCTCATCCAATCAGAGGCTGTGATGTCGAGAGATCTCTCTCAAAATTCAATCAATCAGAAACAATCACGACGAGGAGTCTCACTTGTGAATTCGATCAATCTGAGGCGGTGATGTTGAGACATCTCTCTCAGAATTCAGTCAATCTGGGGCAATTATGTTGAGATTTGAAAAATCTCTTCAAGGATCTATTGATCAAGGGAAAGAATATTTCAAATGTATGAATATGCTGGGGCAGATTTTCTCAAGTAATTGTGGTGTAAGGATCCTTCTGAGGCAAATGTCTTCGTGAATCAAATACCTTCTTAAGTCAGGAAGCCTGGGCATAATCTTTTGATTTGTATTGAAGGAACCGTCATTCACTTGTAAAGTGCAGTTGACCATCATGGATTTAATAGGTATTACAATGCTCTTCCCCCAACAAGTTACTCTCCCCCCAAGCATAGGAGTTTATTTCGAGTTAGTTCCATTCATCAAGCATAGGAGTTTATTTCTCCTGAGAATTAATTCTCTCCACAAGTATAGGAGTTTATTTCTCCTCGGAGTTGTTCCACTCATCCCATGAAGAGTTCCTTATCCGGATTTCTTATCCCCAACATGGTGAATCGAGGGAATCTCCTCATGTCAATAATCCTCCAAGTAATGGCACATGGTGAGAAGGCAGAAGTCATTCTTCAAGCCAACGGAGAGGTATATCTTGCAAGTTAAAGTCCAATGTCTATTGGCACCCCCCACAGAGTTCTTAACACTAAGGGGATTCTCCCTGGTGTTCACCTCTCCCGAGGTCAGAGACGAAGCTCGATCGACAAGTCAACGGAATATTCTCTAAAGGGACCTCATTATCTCTGCATATAGTAATCATTGCATTCACCTTGCATCTACAAAAAACGCGTAGCATTTCCATGAATATGGAGCATTACGCCATAAAAAATCAAAAATCAAACATGCATAAGCCAAGTTTGTTTGTGCCCCAAAGGCACAAGGTAATATACATCCCTCAAAGAAGTCTCACTCTAGTGTGGATTGGATACAAAGTCTTGCTTCGTCAAATCATTGTCTCTATGGTTATTTCCTGTTTTCCGAGCTCAATCGTTTGGATAACCCATACTATGTGTGTGGCAATTCGAATGATTGTCACTCTTGTAGAATTACACCCCGCCTTTTGGCCTGAGGGAACCATTTAGTTCTTATGCTCCGTAAGTAATAATACCTCCTTAAAAGTCCAGTGTTTACTGGCATCATCTAATAGAGTCTGGTCGTCACCAGTCCTCTCTTTGTATTCACTTTTTGTGAGTCCCCTTACTGCCTTTTGCATAAGGGATATCTCTTGCTTCTTGCAAGTTTGCCTTGGTTATTTTCCCGTATGTTGCGTGCAGATTAGAGTGCGAATGAGGGTGGGCATTCAACCCATCTCATTTTTCAATCATTTGGGTGATCATACTTGGTGCGTGGAAACTCGAATGAATGCCGCTGTCGCCCTCAGTTTTTTCTATCTCTCGTGTGAGAGAGATACGAACTGACTCTTCTTTTGTTTTTGAGTTTTGAAAATCAGAGAGTCGCCACCGACTTTTATTTTATCCAATTAAGGAAAGGTTTATAAAAGAAACAGAAAAAGACCTTTAAGAGATTTTGGGTTCGGGGGTAGGTTTTACAAAGGGAAGGTATTAGCACCCCTTTGTATCCATGGTTATCCATGGGCTCTTAATTGCTTAGCTCACTTGTTTGAATCATTTGTCTTGTCTTGAAATGCTTGTATGTGGTTTTAAAATTCATTTTTGTGAATTGACTTTGTAATGATCCTTGTGCGGATGTATACAAAGTGTTTTATATTTCGAAAGATGTTTTGAAAAAAAGATCTTTAATTTCGTAATGATCCTTGTTTGGATATATACAAAATATTGTCTTTTTTTGAAAGTTTTGTTTTGAAAAACAATGAAGATGTGAGACATTTGTTTGTTTTGATTTTAGCAAGCAATTAGAAGATCTACCCTAAGTTTATAAGGTCCTTTCCTATTTCTTTTAGAAAATTCTCCTTTACCGGATGTAAACAAAAGTTTGAATTTGTATTTGAAACAGTAGAATTTGATTTTTTTGAAAAGAGTAACAGAGGGATTACCCTAAGAGGTGCAAGTGTGATTGTGTTCTGATTCAGATATTTTTGTCTTTGAAGTTAGTGATCTAACGCTTCAATTTTTATCTTTGACATACACGCAGTTTTATACGTACAGAATTTAAAGTGCGGGAATGTAAAATGCGGAAAGTAAATCTACGCTATTACATCGATTGTGCGGGAAATGTAAACTACGCTATTTACATGATTTTGACAACCTATACACTTATCTATGAATTTAAATTGCAATAAGATAAAAGAAATATTTTTGGATTTTTTGTATGGTTGATTTTAATTAGAA
Organism: Vicia villosa; assembly: GCF_029867415.1. Taxonomy (NCBI): domain Eukaryota; kingdom Viridiplantae; phylum Streptophyta; class Magnoliopsida; order Fabales; family Fabaceae; genus Vicia; species Vicia villosa. The sequence continues at coordinate 19,910 of NW_026706063.1, forward strand.
TTAATGCATAATTAATTTAATTAAAATGAGAAAAAGGTAGAAATAAAATTTAAACCTAAAAATTAAGTCTAAAATATGTTCATATTGCTTATTAATTAATTTTAAAATAAAACTAATTTTTTTTTGGATTTTTTGAAGTTGTTTTGAAAATTTATTAAGCTAATGAACATATAATTATATAACAATTATACAAATAATTAAAACTTAAAAAGAAAAATATTCTAAATATGTACAAAATTAGTCTATAATATATAAACTAAATTTAATAAAAAGAACAAATTTTTTCTGATTTTTTTGATAGGTTGAAATAATTAAAAAGCAAATATATAAATATATACTAATTAATTAAACAAAATATTTTAATTATTAAAAAAATAAAATATTTTTGTGTCAAAAATTAATAGATTATTTTATAAACCTAAAAATATTTTTATTATATTTTTTTGATTTTTTAAACTATTTTAAATTAATTTTGCAAAGTAAATAAAATAAAATGGAAAATATATAATTAATAATCTGGTGTGGTTATTGAGAGAGTCTATGGTATGGACTGGCAAGGCTAGAGCATTGGATCTTGAGTTAATGAAATCTGATGGTTGGGATCATAAGGCTCGTGATATGATAGTGGAACGCAACACATGTGATTGGTCTGAGCTTCAAAATGCACGCGCGCGCAAACCAACCAACCAGAGCAAGCCACGTCTTCGTCTTCTACCTCCAGACTCCACTTTTAACAGCGTTTTCTGTTAGAACAAGATTTGTTCTGATCAATTATCTTAGTTTTGATGATAACAATAATATGAATTTTGCTTAAAATAATATGGTACTCTAATCCAATGCAATTTCCTTTTCAGGAAATATATAAAGAGTACGCATAATTCAGCGCTCAGAAGCTTTGTATCAAAGGGTTCAGCATGCAACATCAGAACATGGTCTGGCAAGACATCAGAAGATGGTCGAAGCAGAATCAGAACATGGGTCTACGGAAGCATCAGAAGAACAAGAGAACAGAAGCACTGAAGTTCTGATGGTATCACACTCAGAAGCACTTCAAGGTCAGAAGATCAGAAGATGCTTTGCACCAAGCTGTTTGACTCTGATGATATTCAAACGTTGTATTCACAAACATCAGATCAGAAGGAAGTACAAGTGGCAAGCTACGCTGACTGACAAAAGGAACGTTAAAAGCTACTAAAGGCTACGTCAGTAGACACAGCGTGAACAAGGCTCGAGGTAGTTGACAAAAGCGTATAACATTAAATGCGATGCTGTACGGAACACGCAAAGCATTAAATGCACTCAACGGTCATCTTCTCCAACGCCTATAAATATGAAGTTCTGATGAGAAGCAAGGTTAACGAATTTCTACACCTATTCTGTGAATATCAACTTGCTGAAACGCTGTTCAAATCAAAACTCAGAAACTTCATCTTCATCAAAGCTCACTACATTGCTGTTGTAATATATTAGTGAGATTAAGCTTAAACGTTAAGAGAAATATCACAGTTTGTGATTATCGCTTTTAAGAAGCAATTGTAATACTCTTAGAATTGATTACATTAAGTTGTAAGGAACTAGAGTGATCGTGTGGATCAGAATACTCTAGGAAGTCTTAGAGGTTATCTAAGCAGGTTGTAACTAGAGTGATCGTGTGGATCAGAATACTCTAGAAAAGTCTTAGAGGTTATCTAAGCAGGTTGTAACTAGAGTGATCGTGTGATCAGAAGACTCTGGAAGACTTAGTTGCTGACTAAGTGGAGAACCATTGTAATCCGTGCGATTAGTGGATTAAATCCTCAGTTGAGGTAAATCATCTCTGCGGGGGTGGACTGGAGTAGTTTAGTTAACAACGAACCAGGATAAAAATAACTGTGCAATTTATTTTTATCTGTCAAGTTTTTAAAGCTACACTTATTCAAACCCCCCCCCTTTCTAAGTGTTTTTCTATCCTTCAATTGGCATCAGAGCGCCGGTTCTAAGGTGCAAGCACTTAACCGTGTTTAGAAAAGATTCAGGAAGAGAAAAACGCTTCAGTAAAAGATGGTTGATGAAAGTGAAAAGTCTACACCTGCATCTACATCTGGCTCTGCTGAGCAATACAACGGTAACAATGGTTATACTAGACCGCCGGTATTTGATGGTGAAAACTTTGAATACTGGAAAGATAAACTGGAAAGTTACTTTCTTGGTCTAGATGGTGATCTATGGGATCTTCTGATGGATGGTTACAAACATCCAGTAAATGCCAGTGGCGTAAAGCTGACAAGGCAAGAAATGAATGATGATCAGAAAAAGCTTTTCAGGAATCATCATAAATGCAGAACTGTTTTGCTGAATGCTATCTCTCATGCTGAGTATGAGAAGATATCTAACAGGGAAACGGCCTATGACATATATGAGTCCTTGAAAATGACTCATGAAGGAAATGCTCAAGTCAAGGAGACTAAAGCTCTCGCCTTAATCCAGAAGTATGAAGCCTTCAAGATGGAGGATGATGAAGACATTGAAAAGATGTTTTCAAGATTTCAAACTCTTACTGCTGGATTGAGAGTTCTTGACAAGGGATACACCAAGGCTGATCACATAAAGAAGATCATCAGAAGCTTACCCAGAAGATGGGGTCCTATGGTAACTGCATTCAAGATTGCAAAGAATCTGAATGAAGTTTCTCTGGAAGAGCTTATCAGTGCCTTGAGGAGTCATGAAATAGAGCTGGACGCAAATGAACCTCAAAAGAAAGGTAAGTCTATTGCATTAAAATCCAATATCAAGAAATGCACTAACGCTTTTCAGGCTAGAGAAGAAGATCCTGAAGAATCAGAATCTGAAGAAGAAGATGAACTGTCCTTGATCTCCAGAAGACTGAATCAACTCTGGAAGAACAAGCAAAGGAAGTTCAGAAGCTTCAGAAGTTCAAAGAAATTTGAACGTGGAGAATCTTCTGATGACAGAAGATTTGACAAGAAGAAGGTCATGTGCTATGAATGCAATGAGCCTGGACACTTCAAGAATGAGTGTCCAAATCTTCAGAAGGAAAATCCCAAGAAGAAGTTTCATAAGAAGAAAGGTCTTATGGCAACCTGGGATGAGTCAGAAGATGATTCAGACTCTGAAGATGAGCAGGCTAACTGTGCGCTGATGGCGACAGAAGATGACGGATCAGAATCTACATCAGAATCAGATTCTGAAGAGGTATTTTCTGAACTTACTAGAGATGAGTTAGTTTCCGGTCTAACTGAACTTCTGGAACTCAAGTCTCAGATCAGTCTCAAATACAAAAAGCTGAAAAAGCTATTTGAATTTGAAACAAAGAAGCTTGAGTCGGAGAATTCTGAATTAAAAGAAAAACTTTTAAAATTATCCAATAATGTTGGATCTCCTTCTGATTCAGAAAAATCCACTCCTGGTCTAAACCATATTCTGAAAGAATATGATTTAAGTTTCAGGAAGTTCTTATCTAGAAGTATTGGCAGAAGTCAGCTAGCTTCTATGATATATGCTGTGTCTGGAAACAAAAGAGTCGGCATTGGTTTTGAGGGTGAAACCCCATACAAACTTGAACCTGTTGATGAAATGAAATTCACATACAAGCCATTGTATGATCAGTTCAAGTATGGCCACTCCCATGATATTAGGCACACTTCACATGCTCAAAGTTTTCACATAACACACACCAAAAAGCATGTGACACAACCTAGGAAATATCATGAAACTCACATTAAAAATTATCATGTTGTTCCTCCTATTGCTTACAATGTTAAACCCAAGTTCAATCAGAACTTGAGAAAATCTAACAAGAAAGGACCCAAAAAGATGTGGGTACCTAAGGATAAGATTATTCCTATTGCAGATATCCTTGACTGCAAAAAGGACAAAGCACAACATGTCATGGTACCTGGACTCTGGATGCTCACGACACATGACAGGAAGAAGGTCTATGTTCCAAGACCTGGTGCTTAAGTCCGGAGGAGAAGTCAAGTTTGGAGGAGATCAGAAGGGCAAGATAATTGGCTCTGGAACTATAAAGTCTGGTAACTCTCCTTCCATTTCTAATGTACTTCTTGTAGAAGGATTAACACATAACCTCCTATCTATCAGTCAATTGAGTGACAATGGTTATGATATAATCTTTAATCAAGAGTCTTACAAGGCTGTAAATCAGAAGGATGGCTCAATCCTATTTACAGGCAAGAGGAAGAACAACATTTATAAGACAGATCTGCAAGATCTTATGAGTCAGAAGGTGACTTGTCTTATGTCTGTTTCTGAAGAGCAGTGGGTCTGGCACAGAAGATTAGGTCATGCTAGTTTGAGAAAGATTTCTCAGATTAACAAACTGGATCTTGTCAGAGGACTCCCTAATCTGAAATTCAAATCAGATGCTCTTTGTGAAGCATGTCAGAAGGGCAAGTTCTCCAAACCTGCATTCAAGTCCAAGAATGTTGTTTCTACCTCAAGGCCATTAGAACTCTTGCACATTGATCTGTTTGGCCCAGTCAAAACAGCATCTGTCAGAGGGAAGAAATATGGATTAGTCATCGTAGATGATTATAGCCGCTGGACATGGGTAAAATTCTTGAAACACAAGGATGAGACTCATTCAGTGTTCTTTGATTTCTGCATTCAGATTCAATCTGAAAAAGAGTGTAAAATCATAAAGGTCAGAAGTGATCATGGTGGTGAATTTGAGAACAGATCCTTTGAAGAATTCTTCAAAGAAAATGGTATTGCCCATGATTTCTCTTGTCCTAGAACTCCACAGCAAAATGGAGTTGTAGAACGAAAGAATAGGACTCTGCAAGAAATGGCCAGAACCATGATCAATGAAACCAATATGGCTAAGCATTTCTGGGCAGAAGCAATAAACATTGCATGCTATATTCAGAATAGAATCTCTATCAGACCTATTCTAAATAAGACTCCTTATGAATTGTGGAAGAATAGAAAGCCCAACATTTCATATTTCCATCCTTTTGGATGTGTATGCTTTATTCTAAACACTAAAGATCATCTTGGTAAGTTTGATTCCAAAGCACAAAAATGTTTCCTTCTTGGATATTCTGAACGCTCAAAAGGCTACAGAGTATACAATACTGAAACATTGATTGTAGAAGAATCAATCAATATCAGGTTTGATGATAAGCTTGGTTCTGAAAAACCAAAGCAGTTTGATAATTTTGCAGATTGGGATATTGATATATCAGAAGTTGTTGAGCCAAGAAGCAACGCATCAGAAGCAGAGCTTCTCAGAAGCAAAGAATCTGAAGATCAAGTATCAGCTTCTCTGGAGAATCTAAGCATTTCTGAAGAACCATCTATCAGAAGATCATCCAGACTCATCTCTGGTCATTCAGAAGATGTCATTCTTGGAAAGAAGGATGATCCAATCAGAACAAGAGCATTTCTTAAGAACAATGCAGACTGTCAATTAGGTCTTGTATCTTTGATCGAGCCAACTTCTGTTGATCATGCTCTAGAAGATCCAGACTGGATAATTGCTATGCAAGAAGAACTGAATCAGTTTACAAGGAATGATGTTTGGGATCTTGTTCCTAGACCAGATGGATTCAATATAATCGGTACAAAATGGGTCTTCAGAAACAAGCTCAGTGAGAAAGGTGAAGTGGTAAGGAACAAAGCCAGACTGGTGGCTCAGGGTTATAGTCAGCAAGAAGGGATTGACTATACAGAAACCTTTGCACCAGTGGCCAGGTTAGAATCTATTCGTCTATTAATTTCATTCGCCACTCAACATAACATCACTCTCTGTCAGATGGATGTTAAGAGTGCCTTCTTAAATGGTTATATAGATGAAGAAGTTTATGTCCATCAACCTCCTGGTTTTGAAGACTCTATGTCTCCTAATCATGTTTTTAAACTAAAGAAATCGTTGTATGGATTGAAACAAGCTCCCAGAGCTTGGTATGAACGCTTAAGTTCTTTCCTTCTGGATAATGGTTTCACTAGAGGAAAAGTGGACACTACTCTCTTTTGTAAAACCTTTAAAAGGGATATTTTAATTTGTCAAATATATGTAGATGATATCATTTTTGGAACTTCTAATGCTACACTTGGAAAGGAGTTTGCTGAGTCTATGCAGGCTGAGTTTGAAATGAGCATGATGGGAGAACTCAAGTATTTCCTTGGAATACAAATAAATCAAACATCAGAAGGAACGTATGTTCACCAAACCAAGTATGTGAAGGAACTTCTGAAGAAGTTTAACCTTCTAGACTGCAAAGAAGCCAAAACTCCTATGCATCCAACATGCATCCTAGGTAAGGATGAGGTAAGTAAGAAGGTAGATCAGAAGTTATACAGAGGTATGATTGGATCTCTTCTATATTTGACTGCTTCTAGACCTGACATTCTGTTCAGTGTTTGTTTGTGTGCTAGATTCCAATCAGATCCTAGAGAATCTCATTTAACTGCTGTTAAGAGAATTCTAAGGTATCTGAAAGGTACTACTAATGTTGGCTTAGTTTACAGAAAATCTAAAGAATACAACTTAGTAGGATTCTGCGATGCTGACTATGCTGGAGACAGAATTGAAAGAAAGAGTACTTCAGGAAGTTGCCAATTTCTTGGAAGTCATTTGATCTCCTGGTATAGCAAGAAGCAAGCAACTATTGCTCTATCAACAACAGAAGCAGAATATGTCGCTGCTACTGGTTGCAGTACACAGATGCTCTGGATGAAGAGTCAGTTAGAAGATTATCAGATATATGAGAGTAACATTCCTATATTCTGTGATAATACTTCTGCTATATGTTTATCTAAGAATCCTATTCTTCATTCAAAAGCTAAACATATTGAGATCAAACATCATTTCATAAGGGACTATGTTCAGAAGGGTGTTATATCTTTAAGCTTTGTTGATACAGACCATCAATGGGCTGATATCTTTACAAAACCCCTGGCTGAAGATAGGTTTAAGTTCATTCTGAAGAACATCAGTATGGATTTATGCCCAGAATGAGAAGATGAGAAGTTCTTACGTATGAGTATCTTCTGAAATGAATGAATTTTTTTTTTAATCAGAAGTTCTGATTGAAATCTTTTAGAAATTATGATTCGGTTATTACTAACGTTTCATTATCTAAGTTGATTCAGAACCTCTTTTAAAGCAAAACAGCTGTAACGTTTTATCTCGGGATGGTAAACCTGTCGTTACTGTTCATGGATAAGCGCGCGTGCAGTTGAAGGGACGCCGACCATAGGTAACTGTGCTAGTCACCTCATGTGTCTTTATTATCTCTCCTCATGTCACGTAACATTAAATGCTATCCATCATTAGTTTCATTTTATTTTCTTTTAAATACTCTTCAAACGCTTCTCCTTCCCTCTTATATTTTCTCTATCACACTCTGTCTTTGTTTTCCTTCTCTATCTTGTTGCATTCATATCAAACCCTAGCTGTTCATTATCTGCAAATCCATCATGAACTCTTCATCAAGCCCAGGAAACCATGAAAATGATCAAAACAAAAAGAGAAAAGCTGTTGAAACATCTCCTTCCAAACCCAAAAAGATAAAGATCACCTATGACCCTCTCAAGGTGAATCCATTCGAAGCAATGTTATCTGGAAACTATTCTAGACGTGTGTTTCAACCCCCTGGTGAAAGCCCTCCATCATCTCCATCTTCTTCCTCATCTTTTTACCTTCAAGACTCAACTTCCTCCTCATCTAACCTTTCCTCTCCCTCAACCCATTCCAAAGAAATCTCTTCATCTTCACCTGCTGAGAATGTTGTCTCTGATAAAGATTGTGGAAGATCTGCATCAGAACCAAGTCTCCCTGACCCCTCGCCTGGAAGCCCAAGAAGCAGTCAATGATGCGTTTCATTCCTTCATGGCATGCTGGCACAGATTTTGTCTCAGCTAGGGTCTTAGGCTTTGGTCTTAGTAGTTTTCTTTCCTTGTTGCATCTGCTTGTTAAACATCTTCTCATGTAATATCTTTTGATTATCAATAAAAAGTTTCCTTGTTTTACATTCCAGTGATTTTATTTGTCGTTTTATTCATCTGAATCTTTTGAAATATTCTTTTTGATGTTATGACAAAAAGGGGGAGAAGATAAATGATAAATGATTTGATTAATCTATCAGTTGCTAGGTAAAGCTCCCACACATTTACTAACAAGAACTGCAAGTTCTATATGGTTTAAGTGTTTTGCAGGTATAAAGAAGTGAAGAGAATCTTCAAAGCAAACACAAGAAGCAAAACCATAAGAAGTGTTATTCTGTAAAAAGAATAAGCTCATGGAAACTGAAGCAAGCTGAGTGCTGTCAAGCTTCAGATATCAGAAGCAAGAAAGAAGAATGAATCAGAAGCACAGATAATAGAATTTGATCCATATTTGTCTATCTGCTTTGACAAAATTCTATTTGCTCTGATACATTATTTTAGCCTATATGGCTCTGATACATATCATGTGTTCTAATATACATTTTATGTTCTGACTCGTTCATGCTGACTTTTGTCGTTTAGTTTTTGTTCTGTAACATTTCAGGATGTAGAGATGCTCTGATGATGCTCTGGTACATTCAACAATGTTCTGATACAAATCTAGCATGAAGTGATGTTGGTAGAAAATTCAAAGCTCTGAAGCTATCCGAGGGAAGCAGAAATCAGAAGCTGCGAATGTTCTAAAGATCCAGAAAACTCAAGTTCTGAAGCTGTCCTAAATGGAAGCAGAAGTCGGAAGCTGTGAATGTTCAGAAGATCAAAGAAATTCAAGTTCTGAAGCTGTCCTAGATGGAAGCAGAAGTCAGAAGCTGTGAATGTTCAGAAGATCAAAGAAATTCAAGTTCTGAAGCTGTCCTAGATGGAAGCAGGAATCAGAAGCTGTGAGTGTTCTAGGGATCTAAAGAAATTCTAGTTCTGAAGCTGTCCAATGGAAGCAGAAGTCAGAAGCTATGAATTCTCTAAAGACAGAAGCTCATATGATCGTCTCTACCGAAATAATCAGGGAAGTCTTTTAATAAAGTTCTTCGAGTATTTATTTCAGGGGGAGATTATTTATCTCAGGGGGAGATTGTTAATCTCAGGGGGAGACATATTCATATGCTTATGCTATAGCTGTGTAATTTGTCTTTTGCCGTCTGCTCTTTCTGATTGCAAATTCATATCATTTATATATGTTTTTGTCATCATCAAAAAGGGGGAGATTGTTAGAACAAGATTTGTTCTGATCAATTATCTTAGTTTTGATGATAACAATAATATGAATTTTGCTTAAAATAATATGGTACTCTAATCCAATGCAATTTCCTTTTCAGGAAATATATAAAGAGTACGCATAATTCAGCGCTCAGAAGCTTTGTATCAAAGGGTTCAGCATGCAACATCAGAACATGGTCTGGCAAGACATCAGAAGATGGTCGAAGCAGAATCAGAACATGGGTCTACGGAAGCATCAGAAGAACAAGAGAACAGAAGCACTGAAGTTCTGATGGTATCACACTCAGAAGCACTTCAAGGTCAGAAGATCAGAAGATGCTTTGCACCAAGCTGTTTGACTCTGATGATATTCAAACGTTGTATTCATAAACATCAGATCAGAAGGAAGTACAAGTGGCAAGCTACGCTGACTGACAAAAGGAACGTTAAAAGCTACTAAAGGCTACGTCAGTAGACACAGCGTGAACAAGGCTCGAGGTAGTTGACAAAAGCGTATAACATTAAATGCGATGCTGTACGGAACACGCAAAGCATTAAATGCACTCAACGGTCATCTTCTCCAACGCCTATAAATATGAAGTTCTGATGAGAAGCAAGGTTAACAAATTTCTACACCTATTCTGTGAATATCAACTTGCTGAAACGCTGTTCAAATCAAAACTCAGAAACTTCATCTTCATCAAAGCTCACTACATTGCTGTTGTAATATATTAGTGAGATTAAGCTTAAACGTTAAGAGAAATATCACAGTTTGTGATTATCGCTTTTAAGAAGCAATTGTAATACTCTTAGAATTGATTACATTAAGTTGTAAGGAACTAGAGTGATCGTGTGGATCAGAATACTCTAGGAAGTCTTAGAGGTTATCTAAGCAGGTTGTAACTAGAGTGATCGTGTGGATCAGAATACTCTAGAAAAGTCTTAGAGGGTATCTAAGCAGTTGTTCCTGGAGTGATCAGTGTGTGATCAGAAGACTCTGGAAGACTTAGTTGCTGACTAAGTGGAGAACCATTGTAATCCGTGCGATTAGTGGATTAAATCCTTAGTTGAGGTAAATCATCTCTGCGGGGGTGGACTAGAGTAGTTTAGTTAACAACGAACCAGGATAAAAATAACTGTGCAATTTATTTTTATCTGTCAAGTTTTTAAAGCTACACTTATTCAAACCCCCCCCCTTTCTAAGTGTTTTTCTATCCTTCAATAATTGTTGGATAAATAAATCCAGCGTCACCCTTAGGGATTCGAATGGGCTTAACATCCCAACCCATGGCGCCTAGAGAGAGCTTACAAACCTTGCTTTAGGTGCAGCCCCTGAGGGCTCATACTATAAGGAAATAAAGTTGCGCCCTCACTAACAGCAATTGCTTTTAGCGCAGTGGTAAGCGCTTGATCCTACAAGTGGTATCAGAGCATGGTCATGGGTTCGAATCCCCCCGGCTGACACTGGGGGGGAGATTGTTGGATAAATAAATCCAGCGTCACCCTTAGGGATTCGAATGGGCTTAACATCCCAACCCATGGCGCCTAGAGAGAGCTTACAAACCTCGCTTTAGGTGCAGCCCCTGAGGGCTCATACTATAAGGAAATAAAGTTGCGCCCTCACTAACAGCAATTGCTTTTAGCGCAGTGGTAAGCGCTTGATCCTACATTTTCTTCCAAAAGCGCTGTAATAGATGAGCTTCATTCCTGCAAAATAGCAAATAGGGGTAAACCTACACAAAAATATTTCGCGACCTGTTCATTCTGTTAGCCTTGATTCACTGAGTTTAAATATGCATCTTGTTTCTTCTAATTTTGCCTAAATCGAATAACCCTAAAATGGAGCTCAAGAACCCTAGAATGGCAATTTCGTGTACAAGCATCCAAACCTCAATTAAACTTCCAGAAACGATCAGTACATCAAACTAAACTCAAATATATGTCTACATCTTGTTAAACATGCATGAATGATCAGATATGAGGTGATTTATGTTTGAACAAACCGTGGCTTGTGTGGCTCGATTTGTGAGGTTTTGATGCTTAAAACTTATTTGGATAGGTTCAATGAAGTTCAGAGATGATGTTTGAATACTTAGTTTGGATTGAAACTAACTGAAACTTAAAATTCAAATTTTAAATTTCTTGCAAAATTTCAAGTGTGATACATGTGTGTTACAAGCATGGATTTGATTATGCAATTGTGTGTCTATGTTACTGAAGTGTCCTAGTTCATTTATAAGCAATGAATAAGCTTCAAAACTAAGCTACCAAGCATTGATGATCTTTGAACTTTTGAATTCTTTAATATAAAAAAGTTTGAATTCTTTGACCATGGCTTTGAATTCCCTTCAACCTCTTGCTCTAGGCCTGCTATGTACCTTCATGCTGCAGAGTGGAATCAATTCTTGATGACTTTAGCTTAAGATCAAAGCTATGTATCATTATCCTTCACCATTTCTTTTTCAATTTAACTTTAAATGTAATAAAATTAAACCAAAAAAGAAATAAAAATGCTATGGGCCTTAGGTTGGTCGTGGGAGGCCCTTAGCATTGTTAGAATCATGTTTGGATCATGGAAACTTGGCCCCTTTTGGAAAAAAAACATTTTTGATCAATGATGGTTTCATGCATTTTCCCAAAATATAGCCAACCTCAAGATGTCCTCTACAAGCTACTTTGGAAACTTTTTTTCATTTGGAGAAGTTATCTTGATGTTATGGCCTTTGACAAAAAACCACTTTTTGTTGACTTTGAAAATGATCAGTAATGTCTGAGCTCATATTTTTCAAATGGTGAATCCAATGACCATGGGATCAATTGCATTTGAAAGATAATTGAATTTCATTCAAAACAAGATTTGGTTGGAATTTTTTGAATGAACAAGGAGAGATTTATGGTCAGTCAAAGTTCAGTTGACTTTTTAGGAGAAAACCCTAATTTTGAAACTTAGGATTTTGCTGATTTTTGATCTTTTCTGGATGAATTATGATCAACCAATGATCAAATGATGAATCTTTTGACAAAATATGGATGTTGACAAAAAATTTCATTTTTGACTGTCTGTTGACTTTTTTTTTGGTCAAACTGGTCGTCTGTTGACTGTTTGAGCTGCTGACTGTGCGTCTGAGCGAATTGAAGTTTGAAAATTTGTATGGTGGTACTTTGAGATATATGGAGGTCCATGAAATCCATTTGAGGTCTCAAAAAACTTGTTCTCCTGAAAAAAACAAAATCCCTAGTTAGGGACTGTTTGTGTAGGAGACAGTTAAGCGTACCTGATTTTTGTGCAGTGTTGAGTCTCTACTGATCATGTGATTATCAGAAGACTTCTAGAACAAAAAATCTTGGAATTTTGAAATGCAAAAGATTGATTTGATTGATGGTACAAAACACGGAGAATTGCACCGTCAGCGGGTTTGACTGTCAACTGACTGTTCAGGCATTAACGTAGCAGTTAAAGTGAAAATTCAACAGTTAAAGTTAATTTTTCTTTTTGTTTTTTTTTGTTGTGTTAATGGTGAAAATTTATTTACATGAGTTGTTAAAAAAACACAGACATAATAAATAAATAAAATATACCGTACGCGAACAAAATTACCGATAATAACCTTGAAAAATATTTAATGCACAGAAAAATAAATATTTAACTAGCAATAAGCACACATAATATTATCTGGATAATTAAACTACAGTACGACAGATAGTACGACATTTAATACTGACAGTACAAATATTACATAATATAATGAACAGTACGACAAATAAACGGTACATTATTTGAAAGCAAAAGATACGACAAACTTTAAAAATGACGATTAAAAACCCATGCTATAAATAACAACATATAGATGATTGGGAGTGTAAACAACCCAGGTCCGCATTTTTCAGGACTATGCAGACAGAAAAAGGACATGATCACCACCAAGACAGTGATGACCATAAGAAAACACGTATCCATCCACTTCGCCATTTTTGCCGGGGAAGAAGAGAAAATAAATATGAGGTAGAAATTTGAGAGATGAGTTGAAATTTGATGTGAGAATTTATGGAAAAAATGAGAGGTATTTATAGAGTGAAAAGAAGGATAGAGACGTTGGGGAATGAAGTGATTCCGTACAAAAAAGGAAAATTTGAGTGGTAGTAGGATTTGAAAGAAAGTTGTATAGAATAAAGTTAGGATTTGATTTTGAAAGAAAGAGATTTGAAAAGAAAGGAAAAGATTTTGAAAATAATAGAATATAGTACAAAAATTAGTGGGAAACAAAAAACTAATAATAATTTACTTGTTACCAGTACAGTCTGAATCCCCGGACTTTGCGCCTGCAAAAAATTTAATTTTGTACCAATTGCGTCAGTACAATTTATCTGTAAATAAATCTCAAATAAACAGCGTGTGTGAAATGATAAACAGTAATTGGCGTTTGTGTAAGAATAAATTCAACAGCGAGCCAAAATACCGTATAATAAAAATTCTAAAAACCGAGTATTCATAAAATCAGGATATTTATGAAATAAAATCCAAGATTATATGAAACTCTCAATTTTTAGACAGAAGTCTGTTGCCTTCTTTTTTGAAAAAGATGCGGGCAAATTTTGGGGTATAACAGTTGCCCCTATTCAATCTTCTTAAACCTGATTGGAATCTGAAGGTAGAAGATGATTGAATATTTAGATGCCCTGAAAATTTGCACTTACCTCCACCGGAAGTGATGTTGGAATTTGTCTTTGAATGTTGTCTGAGAAATGTTGCTGGTAGATCGAGACATTACCTGAGATGGGCTTTCAGATGCCATCTGGCAAATGTGTTGATGGTTTGTTCATCAGAATGAATCCATTGAATATATCTTGATGAAGGATTTGAAAACCTCTGCGTTGACCGTTTCGGAACCGTCCGAGGTTACCGCTTTGGATCTTGGAGGTTGATCGTTACGGAACTGTCCAAAGTTTTTCCGTTTTAGATTTTGAAAGTTGATCTATGAGGAACCGTCTGAGGTATCAGCTTTAGATCTTTGAAGGTTGATCGTTGTGGAACCGTCTGAGGTATCCGCTTTGGATCTTGAAGATTGATCGTTGTGGAACCGTCTGAGGTATCCGCTTTGGATCTTGAAGATTGATCGTTGTGGAACCGTCTGAGGTATCCGCTTTGGATCTTGAAGATTGATCGTTGTGGAACCGTCTGAGGTATCCGCTTTAGATCTTTGAAGGTAGATCATGAAGGAACCTTCTAAGGTATCGACTTAGATCTGTGTTTCTTGTTTTTTGAGTTGATAGGTGTTTTAAAAAGAAAGATCCTTCAGAATGAATCTTTGGCTTAATTATATCTGAGAGGGATGTTCGTCTGAATAGAATCCAGAGGAACACTGTATGTGATTGAGAACAAATCTGCTGAAGATATTCGTCCACCTGAAAAAATCAAGTTAACATGCAATGTTATGATGCATGTAATGTATATGTTGAGATTCTCAAACTAAATGAGAAATGTGCATGTTATGTATGCGTTTGTCATGAAACATCATATGCTATGTATGAATATGCGTATGATGTATGACTTATGCAGTTTAGAGTGTATCAAACTTCTGGTTGGGAAAATAAATCCCTGCTTGATATTTTGGAAATGAAGGCATTATGATTGTTGATGATCTTTGCTATCTTGTTCGAGTATACTCGGCTGGGGAACTTCCTTACGGACCAGAGTACTCTGTTGAGGGATCTTTAACTACTGCTTGGAGATGAAGGTAGCTTGAAAGTTCTGATTTTGATGCACCTTAAGAAAGATGCGTAATCCTCCGATGCACTATTTGACCAAGCCTTAGTGTGGAGGATCACACTTTCTGGGGATAGTTGTTGCACCCCAAAATTTGCCCATCTAATTTTACTTCTAACTGGCTTAAGCTTTGCATTCTATACATACCTTCATTAGGTCATATTACATGTCATGCATTCATTCGTTAAGAGTGTTATTGGTTCGTTAAATCAGTAGTGATGAGTTAAAGGCATCAGTGGGATCAGGATTATTTCCATATTTATTTAGTAATCGAGAGAATCTTTCTTGCGGAGTTTAGACACAATTGTCTGATGCAATGCTTAGATTATAAGATATGTCGCGAGACTTGGTGAACATGTAGCAAAGTGATATGGATTAGATCATTGGGATCGAGTTGCTCTGACAAAGACTTTAAAGGACTCACACCATGGTCATGGAATTCTATGCAAGATATTAATCTGGAAGTAAAAAGATTCAATTGGGAAAAGAGGATTAATTTAAATATTTGGAACTTGTCGTTTGGATCCAAGCAATGATTTGAAAACAATTCACTCAGTGTTCAAGAGTCAACATCGGAAAGGTCAATTGCTTAAATTCTACTAAAAAAATCCATTACATTATGCTCCAAAGTTTCATTACACAGTAAACTATACAAAAATAAATAATAGCCATTTGTTTCCAATCTCATGCTTCATCCTAAGTGACAATTGCTGATCTTCAAGCTTCCATATCTCCACAATGCTTCATGTGAAAATCTCCATGCTGAAATTATCTTCATGTCCATGCTAGACTCAGTTTTTCTTTCATAACCCATCAGCCTCCAAGAGCACCATTGCTTGACCAAGCCATTAACTTATAAATCATCCTGCATCAAGTTCAAAACCAGCACCCATCAATTACCAAAACAGTTCCATTCAAACCAACAGCCAAACACACCAACAAATCCAAACATCATCACATTCAATATCATGGTATTAAAAAGAAATAGATCCAATACATACTGGCATCTTCCAAGTCGGCAACCCGCAACATACGAAAACAATTCCATATCAGTTCCAAACATTAACAGTGATCAAATATTCATTCATACAGTCAAGCAATGGTCAACTATTCAAATTCAAGGTGTTCATTCGATGCAGCCAGTTCACGTTCAAGAAATTGATCATTCAAAAATATCATGTCACAATGCAGCCATCCACAATTCAATCGTAATTCAACAATACATCCATACGCAGTTCAGTACCAAAAACAGAAAATAACCAATTTCTAGCAGCTTGTAACCATTTCAAACTCTCTTTAACTTAACTAATTCTAACCAATCATTTTCTGAACCCCTAGCCAATCTGTTACAAACTAGCAGTAACTAACTTATAAACACAATTAATAGCTATACACAACCTATTTCCAGCCACCAACAGTTTTATTCCCAACCAACTTTCATAACAGAAATCAAAACAATTTCTAACCACCTGCCAGCTCATCAAACAGTTTATAACTAACTCATAACCTCCAACAGAATTCAGTTACTACCTAACTAACCTCAACCATCTTATAACTACCCTAACAACCTCCAAAAAAACAGTTACACAGTTACTAACAGATAACAGAATGAGAAGGGGAAGAACTAACCTTCAATCACTATAAATCAGAACCTGGATTTCATTCTTCAGGTTTTGGGGAGCCATTCCTCACATAATCATCAATCTCCATCTTCACCATTTTCCTTCTCTTGAATCATCATCCTCACTCATTCATCACCATCCTCACTTCACATTCAGAACCTTTCACTCTTCCTTCATAATCTTCCTCACTCCACCATTTCTCGGCTTCACTTCACCAGCCTCTTCACAATTCATTCATTCAACTCTCCTCTCTTGATTCATCATCTTCACCAATCTCCATGAATTCTCAATCATCTTCTCCTTCACCTCTATTCAAACTCTGAAATCTCAATCTTCACCTCTCTGCAATAAAAAACCAGAAAACCTCAAAAGCTTCCTCTTCATCTTCTTAAGTCAACACCATCTTAAATCAGCTTCATCCTCATCTGCAAATTCACTTTCAGTTTAATAATTTCGTTCATCATCTTGATTCTTCAACTCTGAAAATCTTCATCAAGCAGTAATATCATTATCAACCTGCATCGGAATCCACATTCAACGACAACAATCATTCAAAAAAGAAAATCAGCAGGACAAAAAAGAGGCATTCAGAATCGATACAAAGAAGAAGAAAAGAAGAATCAGAAAACTCATGGATGCTTAATATTACCTCCACTCTTGTTTTCCTCATCGGCCATTCTCAATTCGTGCTTCAAGCTTTTAGGGTTTGTGTTGTGAGGTAGGATTTTAGGGATCTTGTATCGAAACAGATAGGAAGGAGGATGTGTCGTTTATGGTGGCGTTAGGTCGTGATCGGAGGAGAGGGAAGATAGCGCCGCCGCGAGTCTTTGATTGAGAGAGGGAACGAATTGTGGTTTTGTGTTGTGATTCGCGATAACCGGAGGCGGTCACAGTGAAGCTTTGATCGGAAACTCGCCGGAGGAAGTTATCACGCTGCGCCGTTTCATCGTGAGGAAGAAGACTCGTGAGAATTTCAATAGTCACACCAGGTTAACCCTAATTCCCAATCTCAATTGCTCCCTTTTTTATTTTTATTTTTATTAATTAATTGTAAATTTTTACTCTTAATAAATTCTTATAATAATAATATGGATTAAAAACAATACTCTTTGGGCCTGATTTGCTGTTCAAACCCCCTGAGACCCAGTGCTGCCATTTTTGGGCATTTCACAAAATCTGAAACAAAAAAATATCACCTTGGGCTTCTCTCCATGGGCCCTGCGCCCAGTTTACTATTTGCACCCCTGTATTCAATTTTGCACCCCCTGTATCTCTTTATTTTACTAATTAAATTTAGATTTTACTCAGTTTTACTAACTTCTTTTAGGCAATAAAAATCATACTTTCTCCTATTAGTTTTTAGACCCTTTAATACATAATTTTAGACATAGAAAATAATCATTAAAAATATTAGTTTTAGGTCATTTGCTTTAGTCTTTTACTTGATTAGAACTCAATTCCTCTTATTAAAATCAATATAAAAATAGTAGTATTTTTAGGCCACTTTTGTACTATATTTTTTTGGCTTGTTGCTTCATGCTTGTGTATAATTTGGTACCATTATATCATTCTCAATTTTGCTCATGTATCTTACTTATGACTTCTAATTGTGACTTTATTTTCATGACTCTTTAATTCCTAACTTTAGGTAGAAACCATGACAACATTAGGACTTAGAAGTTCCTATCATAACATTAAGCTAGTTATTCATTTTAGGCTAGTTTTCTTCTTCTTTTTCTCTTTCAACATTAAAACATTAACAAATGGAGATGCGAATCACATTAAGAAAGTGATAGAGAAATGAGTGGGATTCATTCCCTAATCTGTTTCTCAATCACTTAGTGGCATAGAAATGAGTGGGATTCATTCCCTAATCTGTTTCTCGGTCACTACTTAATGGGAGAGAAATGAGTGGGATTCATTCCCTAATCTGTTTCTCGAACATTAACTAATGGGATAGAAATGAGTGGGATTCATTCCCTAATCTGTTTCTTGAACATTACATAATGGGATAGAAGTGAGTGGGATTCATTCCCTAATCTGCTTCTCGATCATTATACATTATTATGTGATTCGAATCGCAAAGTAAATTCCCTTAAAAAATACCCAACCAAAAACATCTAAAACACTTAATAAAGGCTCAGACCTAAACAAAGTAAGGAAGTGATGCGAAGCCTTGTATTGGGTTTTGTTCATCATGGAATTACATCTAAAAGACACAAACCAATTTTCTCTCTTCTCTCTCTTGCCTCCGAGGCATTCTTTCTCTTGCCTTCAGGGCATTCTTTCTCCTAATCGGACACGTTATTTCCGCTCCATTCCCAGCTTAAGACTCCAGAGATCGAGCAGCGGAGTGCGAATGTAACTGTTCAACTAAAAAACACAAAAACAAACAAAAACTAAAGAGCCGAACTACGGCGCTCTGATTCCTGAAAAGGATACGTAGGCATTGGGTCGCGGGGCCTAAGCGAGCACAACTATTTATAAACCTTATTTTCCCCGTGTTTCTTTTTCTTTATTTTGCATGCATTCCCTTAATATTAAGCTTTAGATTTATACACCCTTAAAATAGAAAAAACATAAGTGGATCCTGTGGAGTACCACAGACGTGAGGGGTGCTAATACCTTCCCCTTGCGTAACCGACTTCTTACCCTATCTCTGGTCGAAAGACCTCGTTCTTATTCATCTTTGGTTTTCTGATATTCCTTTCCCTCGATGGGATAAATATATTGGTGGCGACTCTGTTCACATTTTCGCGAGCGTGCGACAGCTGGCGACTCCACTGGGGACTCTAGCTTAGTCGATCCTAGCTTCTGTTTGTTTTCTTTTCTTTGGGTGTTTATTTATTGCTTTATTGCTTTACTGCTTTATTGCTTTATTTCTTTATTTCTTGATGCCTTGCATTTTATTTTCATATACTATGGTTATTATTATGCTGTTCTGTTGGGATGGGATGTTACTGATTTGAGGTAAAAGGCCCAATACCCAGGCCAGAGTGTTACTTAGGCTACCTAGGATAGAGTGGATAGTCATGACGCCAACAGAATGTCAGGTTCTGTTGATTGCGATCATGAGACCCACGACCAGTTGAGGTTCAAATGGGATATCATTGTTGGCATGTATTTGCAACAATGATGGTGTCTCAGGAGAACTGTTAACGCTGGAGACCTTTTAACCTACCTTATACTAGATCCTACCTGTGAGAGGGGTTGGGAAATTTTGTTTTGCAGGAAAACATGCCTCCATCCCACCCTATGCCCATTCATACTATCTATCATAATCAACGTCGAACCTCTGAATCTGGAAGGTTCGACCTTATTTGACTTATGCAAAGGTTATCTATCCTAAATCAACATCGAACCTCTGAATCTGGAGGATTCGACCATCTTTGACTTATACAGAAGTTCTACATCAGTTATCTATCATAATCAATCAACGTCGAACCTCTGAATCTGGAGGGTTCGACCATCTTTGACTTATGCACCGCCTAATTATCAAGAATGCAACGTCGAACCTCTGAATCTAGAGGATTCGACCATATCTTATTGACCATGAGAAGTTATTATCACAAGAGGCCTTGATCCTTGATCCTGATTTATGATACATTTGCATCTTCATTAACATTTTTGCATTCATGCATATGCATCCATGGTTACCAAGAGTCTTACCACTCTTCCTCTCCATCAGATCAGTCAAGACGATTCCTCCATACCGATATCTGACAAGAGCTCACAGACAAAGAATCATGGGGAATTACAAACAAGATCAAACTATTATCAGAGAGCCCCATGCCTCCTCATGGGGCACCTTCCACCAAATGAGCCTAAGGACTTTATGTTTGTCAAAGAACATTTCATTTGCATCAGAATAAGGCCAAGCTTGCCATTGTATAGATTTCTTTTAGTATTTTCAATTGTATTACTTTTGTTGTTATCAAGTACTTCTCATTGTAAGAAACTCATTCTCTTTGAATGAATAAAAATAATGTAATATACATGTTTTTCTCAAATCATTTCATTTTTGTCATTATGTTCATTGATATTCAACTCATTTGTCTTAAGCAACTAAAAAGGAGAATGATGAAAAATCAAAAACACATGAACTACTAACTGTATGCTTTTGGAACAAATATCCTGCTGACGATGTACAGGCATTTTTTAATTCCTAAACACCGGAGTTATAAGGGAGTGAAACCTTCGTAAACCCCTTTGAGCCTAAGGAGTAGTAGTTTCTTTTCAAAAAAAATAATAATACAATGAAACCCTTCATCTTAACCAGGGGCAGGGTAGTCTTCAGTCAGTGCGACCGAGCGCTCAACTTTCAGGTATTCCATCAGAGGATCAATCATATCTCAGACCTCACAACAAAAGAAGAAGAGCATTATCCACAATGGACATCTCTCATTCATTAATAAGAAGGCAGCCACAACCTTTTCATCAAGTCAATCACAAAAGTCATACAACTTGTTCCCGAACAAGACAAAAAAAGAATGAAAAGAAAGTTATGAATCATGATAAAAAAAAGAAAGAAACAATAGCCCGCTAAGTCAAAAAGAAAAGAAAAGCTTTGAAGAAAATGACTTAGGCAAAAATTAGGGCATATCCCGGTGGACAACGAAAACCAAATTCAAAAGAAACTTTTTGTCCAGGCAAAAGTTAGGGATAGCAAAAGGCAAATGCAAAAGAAAAATCCTCCGAGGGACAAGTTGTTGTGACCATCAACGAAAGCATCAAAGGGTGACTGCCACCTCCACCAAAGCCATAAAGGATTCTCATCCATCACAATCCTTCCTGAAAGGTGAACACTCGTGTCAAACTAACTGAACGTAGGATTGGAGAACATCACGAAGAGGGGTGGGCTAAGTAGAACTTGAGCCTTTATCCTTTGTTTCTTAAACCGTGAACCCGGCCACGTTACAACCCTAGAAAGTCCTAATTGAAATAGGGTTCGTTCCGAAAGCATACAAACTGTAAAATCATGTCAAACTGACTCCTAATGTTGCTGTGTCATTTGTGTTAGTATCAGTACAACATTTTGACAAATAAAACTTTTCTTTGAGATTAACATGTGCATTGCATTCTCATTATCTTTCCAAAACAGAATTGTCTCCAAACTTGAAATTAAGAACTTGATACCAAGGAAAGTTCAACAGTGAAATTCCATCGAGTAATCTTACAAAGGCAAAGGTTGGTCATCCACTGAGCAAATATCTGAAGCAATCCATTAGGTGGAAAAATTCCTTTCAATCTGGGGCATTCATTCCATGATCAACACTGGGGTAGACCATTGCAAATCTCCATGATTCAAGCACTATCAAAGTTCTATCTCAAGAGATCATACAAGCTGGGGCAAGCTAGTAGCAAGTCATTTCTTCATCTTCAATCAAGTGTCAGATATCGAAATAGGTGTCGAGGGGTCAAGCCAAACACCTCACCTTCACCAACAATTTCACAAGCAATGACTTTTCCGCAAGGGAACACTCCATTCACTTCTTGTATCCCGAAAACAATCATTTCATTCATAATCATACATGCATCATGCATATCATTGCATTTTCATTGACATTTCTCCCTTAATAATCCAATCATCAGTAAAGCAGGGACATCCACCCTATCTTGAATCAAGCAGAGTGTCAGAACTCCACCTAATCTATCCCACACAAAGCAGAAACCCTGATCAATCAATACACTGCATATAGAAATCATAGCATTGCATCTCCAGAAGTGCATAAAATAAATCCAACATTGCATGTGAAGCATAAGCCAGATATATATTCACCAAATGAGGTTCTCTACAAGCATTCAATTGATATTCCACTGGTTCACTCAGAGTTACCATTGTGGTGTCATCTTTCAAAGTCAATCATGTTCATCTTTCTCCAACCCAGAGTTGATGTTTTTGTGTTCAACCTAGAGTTGACTTTCCTTTCATCTTTTAACCCCGAGTTAATTATCTCTTCCCACTTAACCCAGAGTTGACGGTTATCTTTTATTCAACCCAGAGTTGATCCTTGTCTTTCTTTCCCACTCAACCCAGAGTTGACGGTTATCTTTTATTCAACCCAGAGTTGATCCTTGTCTTTCTTTCCCACTCAACCCAGAGTTGACGGTTATCTTTTCTTCTTTCCCACTCAACCTAGAGTTGACGATCATCTTTTATCTTTCCCCACTCAACCCAGAGTTGACGGTCATCTTTTGTCCTTGCCCTCTCAACCCAGAGTTGATGGTTATCCTTTTCCAACCCAGAGTTGTTATTCAATTCCTCTCTCAACACAGAGTTGATGTTTACCTCTTATCCAACCCAGAGTTGACTTACCTTTATTCTTCAACCCAGAGTTGATCCTTCTCCTTTCCCACTCAACCCAGAGTTGACGGTTATCTTTCTTTCCCACTCAACCCAGAGTTGACGATCATCTTTTGTCTTTACCCACTCAACCCAGAGTTGACGACTATTCTTAATTGTTCATCTTTCCCTTTTCAACCCAGAGTTGAATTACCTCCTCTCAACCCAGAGTTGATGTCCATCTCTTGTTTTCAACCCAGAGTTGATTTCCTTGATTTCTTTCTCAACCCAGAGTTTATGTCTTTATCTTGTCCCGCTAATACTGATTTCCCTTTCCGTTCTCAACCCAGAGTTGACTTTTACCCCTTATCCAACCCAGAGTTGACCTTCCTTTTATTCTTCGACCCAGAGTCAACCTACTTTTCTTTTTCAACCCAGAGTTGAGTTCTATTTCATTTTTAACCCAGAGTTAATTTGATCAATCCAGAATTAATACAATCTTCCCTAGTGGAGTTGACACTATATTTTTTCCTAGTGGATCCCATCTTTCTTCAGGCAAATTTTTAGGTTCCATTGATATTTAATCTTCTTCTACCTTGAATGATCGAAAGGCTAGCGCCAATCTCACTTTCAGGTTAAAGACGATTAAATAGGGGCAGCTGTTGCACCCCAAAATTTGCCCATCTAATTTTACTTCTAACTGGCTTAAGCTTTGCATTCTATACATACCTTCATTAGGTCATATTACATGTCATGCATTCATTCGTTAAGAGTGTTATTGGTTCGTTAAATCAGTAGTGATGAGTTAAAGGCATCAGTGGGATCAGGATTATTTCCATATTTATTTAGTAATCGAGAGAATCTTTCTTGCGGAGTTTAGACACAATTGTCTGATGCAATGCTTAGATTATAAGATATGTCGCGAGACTTGGTGAACATGTAGCAAAGTGATATGGATTAGATCATTGGGATCGAGTTGCTCTGACAAAGACTTTAAAGGACTCACACCATGGTCATGGAATTCTATGCAAGATATTAATCTAGAAGTAAAAAGATTCAATTGGGAAAAGAGGATTAATTTAAATATTTGGAACTTGTCGTTTGGATCCAAGCAATGATTTGAAAACAATTCACTCAGTGTTCAAGAGTCGACATCGGAAAGGTCAATTGCTTAAATTCTACTAAAAAAAAATCCATTACATTATGCTCCAAAGTTTCATTACACAGTAAACTATACAAAAATAAATAATAGCCATTTGTTTCCAATCTCATGCTTCATCCTAAGTGACAATTGCTGATCTTCAAGCTTCCATATCTCCACAATGCTTCATGTGAAAATCTCCATGCTGAAATTATCTTCATGTCCATGCTAGACTCAGTTTTTCTTTCATAACCCATCAGCCTCCAAGAGCACCATTGCTTGACCAAGCCATTAACTTATAAATCATCCTGCATCAAGTTCAAAACCAGCACCCATCAATTACCAAAACAGTTCCATTCAAACCAACAGCCAAACACACCAACAAATCCAAACATCATCACATTCAATATCATGGCATTAAAAAGAAATAGATCCAATACATACTGGCATCTTCCAAGTCGGCAACCCGCAACATACGAAAACCATTCCATATCAGTTCCAAACATTAACAGTGATCAAATATTCATTCATACAGTCAAGCAATGGTCAACTATTCAAATTCAAGGTGTTCATTCGATGCAGCCAGTTCACGTTCAAGAAATTGATCATTCAAAAATATCATGTCACAATGCAGCCATCCACAATTCAATCGTAATTCAACAATACATCCATACGCAGTTCAGTACCAAAAACAGAAAATAACCAATTTCTAGCAGCTTGTAACCATTTCAAACTCTCTTTAACTTAACTAATTCTAACCAATCATTTTCTGAACCCCTAGCCAATCTGTTACAAACTAGCAGTAACTAACTTATAAACACAATTAATAGCTATACACAACCTATTTCCAGCCACCAACAGTTTTATTCCCAACCAACTTTCATAACAGAAATCAAAACAATTTCTAACCACCTGCCAGCTCATCAAACAGTTTATAACTAACTCATAACCTCCAACAGAATTCAGTTACTACCTAACTAACCTCAACCATCTTATAACTACCCTAACAACCTCCAAAAAAACAGTTACACAGTTACTAACAGATAACAGAATGAGAAGGGGAAGAACTAACCTTCAATCACTATAAATCAGAACCTGGATTTCATTCTTCAGGTTTTGGGGAGCCATTCCTCACATAATCATCAATCTCCATCTTCACCATTTTCCTTCTCTTGAATCATCATCCTCACTCATTCATCACCATCCTCACTTCACATTCAGAACCTTTCACTCTTCCTTCATAATCTTCCTCACTCCACCATTTCTCGGCTTCACTTCACCAGCCTCTTCACAATTCATTCATTCAACTCTCCTCTCTTGATTCATCATCTTCACCAATCTCCATGAATTCTAAATCATCTTCTCCTTCACCTCTATTCAAACTCTGAAATCTCAATCTTCACCTCTCTGCAATAAAAAACCAGAAAACCTCAAAAGCTTCCTCTTCATCTTCTTAAGTCAACACCATCTTAAATCAGCTTCATCCTCATCTGCAAATTCACTTTCAGTTTAATAATTTCGTTCATCATCTTGATTCTTCAACTCTGAAAATCTTCATCAAGCAGTAATATCATTATCAACCTGCATCGGAATCCACATTCAACGACAACAATCATTCAAAAAAGAAAATCAGCAGGACAAAAAAGAGGCATTCAGAATCGATACAAAGAAGAAGAAAAGAAGAATCAGAAAACTCATGGATGCTTAATATTACCTCCACTCTTGTTTTCCTCATCGGCCATTCTCAATTCGTGCTTCAAGCTTTTAGGGTTTGTGTTGTGAGGTAGGATTGTAGGGATCTTGTATCGAAACAGATAGGAAGGAGGATGTGTCGTTTATGGTGGCGTTAGGTCGTGATCGGAGGAGAGGGAAGATAGCGCCGCCGCGAGTCTTTGATTGAGAGAGGGAACGAATTGTGGTTTTGTGTTGTGATTCGCGATAACCGGAGGCGGTCACAGTGAAGCTTTGATCGGAAACTCGCCGGAGGAAGTTATCACGCTGCGCCGTTTCATCGTGAGGAAAAAGACTCGTGAGAATTTCAATAGTCACACCAGGTTAACCCTAATTCCCAATCTCAATTGCTCCCTTTTTTATTTTTATTTTTATTAATTAATTGTAAATTTTTACTCTTAATAAATTCTGATAATAATAATATGGATTAAAAACAATACTCTTTGGGCCTGATTTGCTGTTCAAACCCCCTGAGACCCAGTGCTGCCATTTTTGGGCATTTCACAAAATCTGAAACAAAAAAATATCACCTTGGGCTTCTCTCCATGGGCCCTGCGCCCAGTTTATTATTTTCACCCCTGTATTCAATTTTGCACCCCCTGTATCTCTTTATTTTACTAATTAAATTTAGATTTTACTCAATTTTACTAACTTCTTTTAGGCAATAAAAATCATACTTTCTCCTATTAGTTTTTAGACCCTTTAATACATAATTTTAGACATAGAAAATAATCATTAAAAATATTAGTTTTAGGTCATTTGCTTTAGTCTTTTACTTGATTAGAACTCAATTCCTCTCATTAAAATCAATATAAAAATAGTAGTATTTTTAGGCCACTTTTGTACTATATTTTTTTGGCTTGTTGCTTCATGCTTGTGTATAATTTGGTACCATTATATCATTCTCAATTTTGCTCATGTATCTTACTTATGACTTCTAATTGTGACTTTATTTTCATGACTCTTTAATTCCTAACTTTAGGTAGAAACCATGACAACATTAGGACTTAGAAGTTCCCATCATAACATTAAGCTAGTTATTCATTTTAGGCTAGTTTTCTTCTTCTTTTTCTCTTTCAACATTAAAACATTAACAAATGGAGATGCGAATCACATTAAGAAAGTGATAGAGAAATGAGTGGGATTCATTCCCTAATCTGTTTCTCAATCACTTAGTGGCATAGAAATGAGTGGGATTCATTCCCTAATTTGTTTCTCGGTCACTACTTAATGGGAGAGAAATGAGTGGGATTCATTCCCTAATCTGTTTCTCGAACATTAACTAATGGGATAGAAATGAGTGGGATTCATTCCCTAATCTGTTTCTTGAACATTACATAATGGGATAGAAGTGAGTGGGATTCATTCCCTAATCTGCTTCTCGATCATTATACATTATTATGTGATTCGAATCGCAAAGTAAATTCCCTTAAAAAATACCCAACCAAAAACATCTAAAACACTTAATAAAGGCTCAGACCTAAACAAAGTAAGGAAGTGATGCGAAGCCTTGTATTGGGTTTTGTTCATCATGGAATTACATCTAAAAGACACAAACCAATTTTCTCTCTTCTCTCTCTTGCCTCCGAGGCATTCTTTCTCTTGCCTTCAGGGCATTCTTTCTCCTAATCGGACACGTTATTTCCGCTCCATTCCCAGCTTAAGACTCCAGAGGTCGAGCAGCGGAGTGCGAATGTAACTGTTCAACTAAAAAACACAAAAACAAACAAAAACTAAAGAGCCGAACTACGGCGCTCTGATTCCTGAAAAGGATACGTAGGCATTGGGTCGCGGGGCCTAAGCGAGCACAACTATTTATAAACCTTATTTTCCCCGTGTTTCTTTTTCTTTATTTTGCATGCATTCCCTTAATATTAAGCTTTAGATTTATACACCCTTAGAATAGAACAAACATAAGTGGATCCTGTGGAGTACCACAGACGTGAGGGGTGCTAATACCTTCCCCTTGCGTAACCGACTTCTTACCCTATCTCTGGTCGAAAGACCTCGTTCTTATTCATCTTAGGTTTTCTGATATTCCTTTCCCTCGATGGGATAAATATATTGGTGGCGACTCTGTTCACATTTTCGCGAGCGTGCGACAATAGTGATCGTGAACAACCCTACTGGAGAATAAGATTTCTCGAATTGCTTTGTTGGAGAGAAAAATCTCATTGAGGAATTTGCTGAGAAATGCATCTCTGTTGGGGAGCTTTTCTTCTGATGCTGGTTTCGGGATGATGTCCAGGTGATTGGGACATTACCTGAATGCTATTCCTGTTTTTCTTATAAACACCAGTCATATTCAAATGCATATGTTCATTCAAAATTATCATTGGGACGTTTACGTATTCAAAAACAGAAAAAAGTGAAAACATTGATTTTGAGCATGAGCTGCATTGATTTTGAAAGAGAGCCATAATAGGCGGATTAGTACAATCCAGTCAAGTTTCAACTCTGCTATTGCCAATCTGTCTTCGAGTATCTCATCCCTTACTTGTTGGAAGAAAATGATTGGACTGATTGGTGCCTTTGATGTGTTGAACCTTGAAGGTGAGTGGGTAGCCAAATGGGACATAGTCGTACGCTTTATTCCCTAACTTTTTCCTAGGCTGCTTTTTCAGGTTTTCAGCCTACCGGGATAATATTTATTTTTTAGTCTCTAATTTTTGCCTGGATCGCCCTTTCAGGTTTTCAATCCACCGAGACGCTCATTTTTGCCTAAGTCGCCCTTTCAGGTTTTCAACTTAGCGAGCTTTTCTTTAAGCGAAATACTTTTTGACTATGTCCGCATTTACAGGGTGTGGGAAATCCTTGCCATCCATAGTGGTATGCAACATGGCTCCGCCGGAGAATACTTTCTTGATTACAAACGGTCCCTCATAAGTGGGAGTCCACTTGCCTCTGGGGTCACCTTGTGGTAAGATGATGCGTTTGACAACCAAATCACCGGTTTGATATGCCTGACTTTTGACTTTCTTGTTAAAGGCTTTGATCATACGCTTCTGGTACAACTGACCATGACAAATAGCCGCAAGCCTCTTCTCATCAACCAAATTTATCTGGTTCAATCGAGTCTGAATCCAATCGTCTTCGTCTAGATCGGCTTCTTTCATAATCCTTAGGGAAGGAATCTGAATTTCAATTTGAAGAACTACCTCCATACCATACACTAAGGAAAATGGAGTTGCCCCTGTTGAAGTACGCGCTGATGTGCGATAACCATGAAGAGCAAAAGGTAACATCTCATGCCAGACTTTGTAGGTTACTGTCATCTTTTGTATGATTTTCTTAATGTTCTTGTTGGCAGCTTCCACGACGCCATTCATCTTTGGTCGATATGGAGAGGAATTATGATGTTTGATCTGGAACTGTGTGCAGAGTTCAGTAATCATTCTATTATTTAAATTTGTGCCATTGTCTGTGATGATCCTTTCAGGGATGCCATACCGACAAATGAGATTGTGCTTGATAAATCGGGCCACCACGTTCTTGGTGACAGAAGCAAATGAAGCTGCTTCTACCCATTTAGTGAAGTAATCTATAGCGACCAGCATAAAACGATGTCCGTTGGAGGCAATAGGCTTGATTTCTTCAATCATATCAATACCCCACATTGCAAAAGGCCAAGGGGCCGTTAAGACGTTTAATGGGACTGGAGGTACATGTACTTTGTCGGTATATATCTGGCATTTGTGACAAGTTCTGGAGTGATGATGGCAGTCTGTCTCCATGGTAGACCAGTAATAACTTGCTCTTAAGATCTTTTTAGCCATTGTATGTCCACTTGAATGAGTACCAAAAGCACCATCGTGTATGTCTTCCATAATCTGTTCTGCTTCCTTCTTGTTTACACAACGAAGCAAAGTCGAGTCATGGTTGCGTTTGTACAGGATTCCATTACTTAGAAAGAATTTAGCAGCAAATCTTCTTAGAAACTTTCTATCGTTAATGGATGCCCCTTCAGGGTACTCCTGAGCTTCGAGATATCTATTTACTTCATGGAACCATGGTTTTTCTTCCATTCCTTCGGTATCGATCTCATTGCAATAGGCTGGTTCATCCTGTCTGTAAATGGTGATCATTGGCGCCTCATTGTCCCACCTGACTTTGAACATAGATGACATGGTAGCTAGAGCATCCTCTAGTTGATTTTCTTCGCGCGGGATGTGTTCAAAATTGATTTCTTCAAAGTAAGGAATCAAACTCAGCACATATTCTTTGTATGGAATTAGATTCGGGTGCTTTGTGTCCCATTCCTCTTTGACTTGATAAATTACAAGCGTCGAGTCTCCGTAGACCTCCAGGAACTTGATTCTTAGATCAATTGCAGCTTTGAGACCCAGAATACATGCTTCATACTCGGCTATATTGTTAGTGCAGTTGAAGCATAATCTGGCAGTGAATGGTGTATGTCCTCCTGTAGGAGAAATGATCGCAGCTCTGATGCCATTGCCAAGTGCATTAGAAGCTCCATCAAAAACCACAGTCCATCGGGATCCTGGCTCGGGTCCTTCCTCCGGTCCTGGTTGTTTGTAGTCAGTAACTAGCATAATGTCTTCATCTGGGAAGTCAAAGTTCAACGCTTGATAATCATCCACTGCTTGATGAGCCAGATGATCAGGTACCCCACTTCCTTTGATCGCTTTTTGTGAAGTGTACTGGATGTCATACTCTGTTAAGATCATTTGCCATCTTGCTATTCTTCCAGAGAGAGCAGGTTTTTCGAACACATACTTGATAGGATCCATTTTGGAGATCAGGAAAGTGGTATGGTTTAGCATATACTGTCTTAGTCGGCGAGCCGCCCATGCTAAGGCACAACAAGTTTTCTCGAGCAGTGAGTATCTTGTTTCACAATCGGTAAACTTTTTACTAAGATAGTAGATTGCATGCTCCTTTCGGCCAGACTCGTCATGTTGCCCCAGTACACACCCCATTGAATCTTCTAACACTGTTAGGTACATTATCAGAGGTCTCCCTTCCACTGGTGGTAACAAGATTGGCGGTTTTTGGAGATATTCTTTGATCTTATCAAAGGCTAATTGGCATTTGTCATTCCATCTTTCCACTTGATCTTTCTTCAACAGTTTGAAGATTGGCACACAAGTAGTAGTCATGTGGGCAATAAATCTGGCTATGTAATTCAGACGTCCCAAGAATCCTCTGACTTGTTTCTCGGTACGGGGTATGGGCATTTCTTGAATGGCTTTGACCTTGGCAGGATCAACTTCAATACCTTTGCTGCTGACGATGAAACCTAAGAGTTTACCGGATCTTACTCCAAAGGTACACTTGTTCGGATTCAGTCGCAATCTGTACTTCTTGAGTCTGTCAAACAGCTTGTGCAGATGACCCAGATGTTCTTCTTTGGTGTTGGACTTTGCAATCATATCATCCACATAAACCTCTATTTCTTGATGAATCATATCATGGAACAGAGCTACCATTGCGCGCTGATAGGTTGCTCCTGCATTCTTTAAACCAAAGGGCATTACTTTATAACAAAAGGTTCCCCAGGGTGTTGTGAAGGTTGTTTTTTCCATGTCTTCGGGTGCCATCTTGATTTGATTGTACCCTGAGAATCCATCCATAAAGGAGAATACCTTGCATTGTGCAGTATTGTCAACTAGTACATCGATGTGAGGTAAAGGGAAATCATCTTTGGGGCTTGCCCGATTCAGATCTCTGTAGTCTACACACATTCTGACTTTCCCGTCCTTTTTAGGCACAGGCACTATGTTAGCTATCCAAGGAGGATAATTCACAATTTTTAGAAAGCCAGCATTGAATTGCTTCTCAACCTCGTCTTTGATTTTCTTGGACATATCGGGCCTACTCCTCCGCAGTTTCTGCTTAACTGGAGTGCTACCTTCTTTGATTGGCAGGCGATGAACCACAATATCCGTGTCAAGGCCAGCCATATCTTCATAGGACCAGGCGAATATCTCAACATAGTCTTGTAACATTTGAATCAGTCTTTGCTTGACACTGTCTTCTAGATCAGCCCCTATCTTGACTTCTTTCTTTTCTTCGTCACTGCCCAAGTTGATAATTTCAATTGGCTCTTCATGCGGCTGTATAGTCTTTTCCTCTTGTTCTAATAGCCTTGCAAGTTCCCTTGGTACTTCACAATCTTCCTCACTTTCGTCCTCAGTTTGGTAGATCGGATTTTCAAAGTCATGACTGGCAATAGCAGAATCGTTATCAACAGGATCCAGAGTGAATGTGAATCTGCATTTATTATGTGGGTGTGTGTAAGAACACATAGCTATTTGAAAATGAATGAAAGCAAAGAAAGAAAAAGGATCACAAAATTTGAATATGCAAATGTCCCATGATTTTATTGAATGAACATGATCATGATATGACAAACCCTTATAAAAAGGACCAGTGTGCTTCGGGCAAGGCACCTGGCTTTTAAGTTCATGGTTCGATAGTATAGGAACCATTTTTATCTTTGAACATATAAACAACGAAAACAGGAAATTGCATTTACTCCTGATCAAAGGAGATCACATCCTCAGCTTCCCAGTTGTTCAATCCATTGTTGTGAGCAGGGAGTATCCAGCTGCTCCAGTTGCAGCTGTCTTCTTCATCTTCCACAGTATTGATTTCTTTGGTGGGGAAATGAGCTGTTGATCCTTCGGGATGAGCAAGATACTCTGCTGGATACGAGAGCCCAGGCTGAGATACTTCTGTTGGCTGAGCGAGATACCCGATAAGATCGTCCCATCAAGTTGGAATGATGTCTTTGAGGGAGACTTGTGCATTCTAGGGAGCAGTGTACTGCATTAGGAAATCATTCTCATTATTTGGTGTTTCCCAGACTTCTTCAGGAGCGTCAGGGCTTGTGAACGTCATATTGTCTTCAAAATGGTTGTCCCATCTAGTTGGGGTGATGTCTTCAATAGCGATCTGCGAGCTCAGGGGAGTAGAATACTTCACCATAAAGTCATACTTGCCACTTGGTTCTCCTAGTGTATCCCAGACTTCTTTTGGACTAGGTGGACTTTGGTATTGCTCAGTGATGGAACTTGTGAAACTTTTGCAATCTTCAAACTGATCACCCCATCCAGTTGGGACGATGTCTTCAATGGCAATAAAAGAACTCTGAGGTGCAGTGTATTTTACTAGAAAATCATACCCGCCGCTTGGTTCTCCCAAAGTATCCCAAACTTCCATGGAAACAGGTGGAACTTCATTTGGATATTGCTGAATAATATGGTTCAAGATCACTCCATCGTCTTCAATAGCATTCACTCTTTGGCTGATGAAATGTGACATTAATCCTCCAGAACGAGGACTTTGATCGTTCTTTTGAGTTCCATTAGCATAGCCTAGACCTAGCTTATCGAACTTGTAAGGTACATCGAGGAGCTGTCCCCATACTGTGCAACCACCTTCTTCGATCACAGCTTTGGCGTCTTTGAGAGAAGCCATAGTTGGAGTTATTTTCGTAGCAGGAGTAGCAGAAATATGTTTGGCAGTAGAGACATCTGGAGGGACCACCTCAAAAGATTGGCAGGGAGTTTCGATGAATTCTCCATCCATCTCAACATACTTGGAGTTACTCAGGTGGCTAACCACATATTCTTCTTCGCCATAAACTGTGACGACCTTTCCTTTTATCGGATATTTTAACTTCTGATGCAGGGTAGAAGTTACAGCATTTGCCCCATGTATCCATGGGTGTCCTAGTAAACAGGAATATGCTGGGTGAATTTCCATTACGTAAAAGGTAGAATCAAAGATCTGAGAGCCCACTCTGATTGGGAGCTTCACTTTTCCGTACACTGTTCTTGTTGACCCGTCGAAGGCTCTTACCACAACATCGCTTGGTTGCAACACAACTCCTTCGAAGTCAAGTTTTTCCAGTACTGCTTTTGGTAACACGTTCAAAGAGGAACCGTTATCTACCAACACATGAGACAGAGTGGTGCCGTTACATTCAATAGAGATGTGCAGGGCTTTATTGTGATTTTTCCCAGCAGGGGTTAAATCAACATCAGAGAAACCGAGACCATTATTCACTGTTAGATTGGAAACACAATTTTCGAATTGATCGATTGAAATCTCATGTGGTACATGGGCAGCTTTCAGGAACTTCATCAGGGCCTTGGCATGAGCTTCTGAATATTTTAGCAGAGACAGCATTGAGATTTTTGAAGCAGTGTGCCCCAGTTGTTCGACAATATTGTAATCACTTTTGCAGATGATTTTCAATATTTCCTCCATTTCTTGCTTCGACGGATCTTCAACAGTGACTTCCACCGGTATTTGAACTGGTTCAACTAGTGGCTCTTTGCCTCGAGCGTTGATATCTTGATTAGGAACTGGGACTTGGACTGGATTAGTAGCAACATTTGGAGAAATTTCTGGTGAAAAGATCCTTTCACTTCTCGTAATCTTACTAGTACCCACAATATTATCAACAGTTGGAGTAGTAAAATTCATGGCCTCTTCAATCAAGGTGTCTTGTTTAACTCCATGGACATAAACATTAGTGTCATAACTCCACGGGACAGCTTTGTCTGAGGAGTATGGAAATGGAGCCGGGCTGGTGATGATTACAGATGCCACTTTGGGTGCAGTAGAAATTTTGAAAGGAGTTTTGGTAGGGATTTTCAATGGTATGTTAGAAACCACTGAGACGTCCTCTATTCTCATCCCATTTGCAAACACTTCGCATAAATTGTCCATAGAAGGGAGCCTCTGAAATATAATGACACGACGATCCACCCACTTTTGAATTCCTATTTTCAGATTCTCACAACCATTGGGTAGGTGTGCACAATAAAAGCAATCAGGGTCACAACCTGGAAAGAAACCAGCTCGGATTAGCTTTCTTTTGACTTCAAGGAGCGGAGTTGACAATTCTCTCACATCATAGATGTAAACAGTGTCTATGATAGCATTAACGGTCTTGTCGTGCTTTGGCATAGGTGCAATGATGACATTTGGAGTCTCTGGAGGATCGAACACAATTTCCCCAGCATCTATCAAGTCTTGTATTTTATTTTTCAGGGCCCAACAGTGATCTGCGTCATGTCCTGGACAGTTAGAATGGTATGCACATGTTGCATCGGGGCGATAACTCGGAGAGGAAGTGTTGACATTCTTTGGAGGATCTTTCAATGTGATCAGATTTGCTTTTAACAAGTGCTGCAATGCTTGAGAGATTGGCATATTGATTCTGGTGAAGTTTCTCCTTGGTGCATCTGGTCGACGTGTATACTTCGGCGGCTGATCTTTTTGAGGTGCGGATGCAGAGATCAGAACAGCCCCTACAGATTGGTGATGCTCACTTTTGCGACTTTTCTGACTGTGCATTGTATTGACTTTATTTCTCCCACTGATGGGCCTTTTTGTAGTACCAGAGGGGAACCTATTTGAATTTTTCCACTTTGAATACCGCTTTGAACATGCTCTCCAGTTAATATCAGGTCAGTGAAACCTGATGATGAGCTTCCCAGCAAATGACTGTAGAAAGGGCCAGTTAAAGTGCCCATGAACATGTCGACCAGCTCGCGATCAGATAAGGGTGGTTGAACCCTTCCAGCCAGATCTCTCCACTTTTGTGCATACCCTTTGAAACTTTCTTTTGGTGCCATAGACATGCCCCGTAGTTGAGTATGGGTTGGTGCAAGGTCAGCGTTGTATTGATACTGTTTGTAGAAAGCAGCAGCCAAATCTTCCCAGGTGTGAACTTTTGCCCTTTCCGGTTGGTAGTACCACTCGAGTTGTGTACCCGACAGACTTTCTTGGAAGAAATGAATCCACAATTTGCTATCTGCTGTATGAGGTAGTATCTTCCTCACATAGGACCTTAGATGTAGTTTTGGGCAAGAAACTCCATCATACTTTGCAAAGACAGGAACTTTGAACTTTGGAGGGATAACAATATCTGAGACTAGCCCAAGATCATTGAAGTCTAAACCAGGTATTTTTTGTATCTCCATAGCTTTCATGCGTTCTTCCAACAGCTGGTATTTGTCATCACCCTGCTCGTCTTTGGAATGATCATCTTCTTCGTTAGAAGAGAGAGAGGGTTTGGCAGAACCCTGGTTGCTGTGATTGTCTTCTCGATCACCTTCACCGACTATTTCAGGGATCGGTGCCTTTTTGGACCTTTTGACTGGGATTTTGACCTTTCTTGTCAGGTGACTTAAGCCTACAGATCCTTTGGGCATCTTTTTCTTCTTGATTATCAGGGCTTTCAGTTCTTGTTGCCCCTTTGCTAGCTCCAGAATTGCTACCTGAACTTGGGCGTTCTGTGCTTCGAGATTCTTGACGCTTGTTTCGGAGTCCATCTCTTCTAACTGAAATAAACAGCGAGGAGATAAGACACCTGTTATGTGAATCTGTTATGCAATGTTTATGAATGAAATGTATATGCAATGTTTTCAAAGGTCTTAGAATTTAGATGTGTTTTTAAAAGAGAAACAAACATTTATTAGTCAAACAATTTATTTCTTTTTTTTTCTTTTTCTTTTTTTTTTCTTTTTTTTTTCTTTTTCTTTGCCTCTTTCGGGCTTACAAAATAAAAAAAATAAAGGATTCCTCAAGCCTCCCATGGACGCTTTCTCTTTGCACCCAGGAATGTGTTGATCTGCTGTTCTTCCTGGAGTTGTCTGGTGAGCTCCAACACTTTCCTCTCATAGTCTTGACAGTGTGCTTTGAAGGTGTCTCTTTCTTCTCTTAGTTGAACCCAAGATTTCTGCAGCTCTTCCAGGTCAGTCGGCATGTCCGGATGTAGAATAACTCCAGGTTCGTCCCCTTCGACTTCTGGCTCAATAGTCACAGGTAGAATAGCGGGAAATGGCATGATGAACTTCTGAGCATGAGCACGCACCCATTTGAGGTAAGGCTCCATAGGAATAGAGTTCCATTGTCCTAAAGTTTTGCTTTCTACTTTGTAGACACTGCCCCACGCATGTATAAACCTTCGTCGATATCTTTGGGAATCATCTTCGTAATCGAACACAATGCCACGGATAATCATGTCATGAGGACCGTTTCTTCGTGCATATCCAAATTGGCGCAAAGCTAAAGAGGGGTTGTAAGTGATGCCTCCCCTGATGCCAAGGAGTGGCACATTAGGGTACTCTCCACAATGGTCAATGAGAGTAATGTCTCTTTGAAAGAAGTTGTTCCACCGGATATCTGAATGAGACAAAGACATAATCCTGCGAGACCATTGCATCCTTTGTTTGTTTCTCAACACTGATCGGGGAAGGTGTAATGTGAACCATCTAGCCAGCAGTGGTACACAGCACATAAGAGTTCCTCGTTTTTTCATGGTACGAGTGTGTAAAGAATGTAGAATGTCTCCCAACAAGGAAGGCACCGGGTTGCGGGTTAAGAAAATGTTGATAATGTGTACACTTATGAATTGGTTGGGATTAAGGAATAAAACCAACCCATAAATCAAAAGAGCCACTACTTCTTCAAAAGCTAGGTAACTTCTGTTTTTAGTAGTAATCGAGCCTTTTCCATTAAGAACTTAGCAAGCAAACCCTGGACTCCACTCTTTGTTTCCCAATTGGACTCGATTTCTAATTTTCGCAAATGTAAGGCAGCAGCAATGATTTCAGGTTTTGGAATTTTTCTAAACCAGTGAAAGGTAATTGATCTCGAACAGGTAATCCAATTAGTTCAGAAAACTCTTCCAAAGTGGGTACTAACTGGTAATCAGGAAATGTAAAACAATGATGTTCAGGATCAAAGAATTGGAATAGGACCCGTATCATGTCTTCTTCAAATTTTGAGGTAACCAAATGGAGTAGGTGACCGTGCTTTTCGGTGAATTGAGCATTTCTGGGAAATTCTGATATTAAGTCCTTAAGTTCAGATGGTATTGTTGAGATGTTGATCCGGATATAATCTCTGGTAGCGGGAGCCATTACCTGTAACAACAGAACAAAGGTAAACTCTTCGATCCTTGAAATGATTAGTGAGAAAATGATATGTTTATGATGCTTATGATGTCATGATGTCAAACATGTGGCACACACAAACAAATCAAACAATAGCCTTAGGTTTAAAGGCTTGCATGAAGTTTGATAGGTGATACCCTCCCCACTGAAGTTGAGTTGGTTAAAACCTGTCTTAAAATAGTATTTGGGTTCTATGATCCTTGGAGACAACATCTCAATACGGCGCTCGGACGGCCGATCAAAATATTCCTAGAGGATAACTAACTTCGATCAAATTCAAAGCTAGTCACTTAATAGGCCACAAGTCAAGTTCAACTAAAGGTTCTAAGACAAATTAGTGTTTAATGACATTTCGGAAGCCTAACATACTCCTTGATCGTTTTCAAGGGATATCAGTACAGACCAAAGTGTCGCACTAACGGTGACCACCAGATTAACCGTATCGGTACATGTCGTACAGTTTCCTTGGTCTATTGTCACATACTTAAGGTATCTCGAGATTCGGGTTAGAATCTTTCACACAAGCAAATACCCAAACAAACCTTTGAAAAATAGAACAATCAAGACAAGCAATTGAAAACATCGAAGTGATCTACACTCTAAGGTAACCCCTTTTGAAAACATTTTGTTTTTTGAATATCCCCTGCAGAGTCGCCAGTTCTGTCACCCTTGGTTTTTTCTATCTCTCGTGTGAGAGAGATACGAACTGACTCTTCTTTTGTTTTTGAGTTTTGAAAATCAGAGAGTCGCCACCGACTTTTATTTTATCCAATTAAGGAAAGGTTTATAAAAGAAACAGAAAAAGACCTTTAAGAGATTTTGGGTTCGGGGGTAGGTTATACAAAGGGAAGGTATTAGCACCCCTTTGTATCCATGGTTATCCATGGGCTCTTAATTGCTTAGCTCACTTGTTTGAATCATTTGTCTTGTCTTGAAATGCTTGTATGTGGTTTTAAAATTCATTTTTGTGAATTGACTTTGTAATGATCCTTGTGCGGATGTATACAAAGTGTTTTATCTTTCGAAAGATGTTTTGAAAAAAAGATCTTTAATTTTGTAATGATCCTTGTTTGGATATATACAAAATGTTGTCTTTTTTTGAAAGTTTTGTTTTGAAAAACAATGAAGATGTTAGACATTTGTTTGTTTTGATCTGAGCAAGCAATTAGGAGATCTACCCTAAGTTTATAAGGTCCTCTCCTATTTCTTTTAGAAAATTCTCCTTTACCGGATGTAAACAAAAGTTTGAATTTGTATTTGAAACAGTAGAATTTGATTTTTTTTGAAAAGAGTAACAGAGGGATTACCCTAAGAGGTGCAAGTGTGATTGTGTTCTGATTCAGATATTTTTGTCTTTGAAGTTAGTGATGTAACGCTTCAATTTTTATCTTTGACATACACGCAGTTTTATATGTACAGAATTTAAAGTGCGGGAATGTAAAATGCGGAAAGTAAATCTACGCTATTACATCGATTGTGCGGGAAATGTAAACTACGCTATTTACATGATTTTGACACACTTATCTATGAATTTAAATTGCAATAAGATAAAGGAAATATTTTTGGATTTTTTGTATGGTTGATTTTAATTAGAATTAATGCATAATTAATTTAATTAAAATGAGAAAAAGGTAGAAATAAAATTTAAACCTAAAAATTAAGTCTAAAATATGTTCATATTGCTTATTAATTAATTTTAAAATAAAACTATTTTTTTGTTTGGATTTTTTGAAGTTGTTTTGAAAATTTATTAAGCAAATTAACATATAATTATATAACAATTATACAAATAATTAAAACTTAAAAAGAAAAATATTCTAAATATGTACAAAATTAGTCTATAATATATAAACTAAATTTAATAAAAAGAACAAATTTTTTCTGATTTTTTTTATAGGTTGAAATAATTAAAAAGCAAATATATAAATATATACTAATTAATTAAACAAAATATTTTAATTATTAAAAAAATAAAATATTTTTGTGTCAAAAATTAATAGATTATTTTATAAACCTAAAAATATTTTTATTATATTTTTTTGATTTTTTAAACTATTTTAAATTAATTTTGCAAAGTAAATAAAATAAAATGGAAAATATATAATTAATAATCTGGTGTGGTTATTGAGAGAGTCTATGGTATGGACTGGCAAGGCTAGAGCATTGGATCTTGAGTTAATGAAATCTGATGGCTGAGATCATAAGGCTCATGATATGATAGTGGAACGCAACGCATGTGATTGGTCTGAGCTTCAAAATGCACGAGCGCGCAAACCAACCAACCAGAGCAAGCCACGTCTTCGTCTTCTACCTCCAGACTCCACTTTTAACAGCGTTTTCTTCCAAAAGCGCTGTAATAGATGAGCTTCATTCCTGCAAAATAGCGAATAGGGGTAAACCTACACAAAAATATTTCGCGACCTGTTCATTCTGTTAGCCTTGATTCACTGAGTTTAAATATGCATCTTGTTTCTTCTAATTTTGCCTAAATCGAATAACCCTAAAATGGAGCTCAAGAACCCTAGAATGGCAATTTCGTGTACAAGCATCCAAACCTCAATTAAACTTCCAGAAACGATCAGTACATCAAACTAAACTCAAATATATGTCTACATCTTGTTAAACATGCATGAATGATCAGATATGAGGTGATTTATGTTTGAACAAACCGTGGCTTGTGTGGCTCGATTTGTGAGGTTTTGATGCTTAAAACTTATTTGGATAGGTTCAATGAAGTTCAGAGATGATGTTTGAATACTTAGTTTGGATTGAAACTAACTGAAACTTAAAATTCGAATTTTAAATTTCTTGCAAAATTTCAAGTGTGATACAAGTGTGTTACAAGCATGGATTTGATTCTGCAATTGTGTGTCTATGTTACTGAAGAGTCCTAGTTCATTTATAAGCAATGAATAAGCTTCAAAACTAAGCTACCAAGCATTGATGATCTTTGAACTTTTGAATTCTTTAATATAAAAAGTTTGAATTCTTTGGCCATGGCTTTGAATTCCCTTCAACCTCTTGCTCTAGGCCTGCTATGTACCTTCATGATGCAGAGTGGAATCAATTCTTGATGACTTTAGCTTAAGATCAAAGCTATGTATCATTATCCTTCACCATTTCTTTTTCAATTTAACTTTAAATGTAATAAAATTAAACCAAAAAAGAAATAAAAATGCTATGGGCCTTAGGTTGGTCATGGGAGGCCCTTAGCATTGTTAGAATCATGTTTTGATCATGGAAACTTGGCCCCTTTTGGAAAAAAAAACTTTTTGATCAATGTTGGTTTCATGCATTTTCCCAAAATATAGCCAACTTCAACAAGGCATAAATCCCTCAATTTTTATCATATGAAGGAGTTCTTGTACTTTTTAGAAACCTCAAGATGTCCTCTACAAGCTACTTTGGAAACTTTTTTTAATTTGGAGAAGTTATCTTGATGTTATGGCCTTTGACAAAAAACCACTTTTTGTTGACTTTGAAAATGACCTGTAATGTCTGAGCTCATATTTTTCAAATGGTGAATCCAATGACCATGGGATCAATTGAATTTGAAATATAATTGAATTTCCTTCAAAACAAGCTTTGGTTGGAAATTTTTGAATGAACAAGGAGAGAGTTATGGTCAGTCAAAGTTCAGTTGACTTTTTAGGAGAAAACCCTAATTTTTAAACTTAGGGTTTTGCTGATTTTTGATCTTTTCTTGATGAATTATGATCAACCAATGATCAAATGATGAATCTTTTGACAAAATATGGATGTTGACAAAAAATTTCATTTTTGATTGTCTGTTGACTTTTTTTTGGTCAAACTGGTCGTCTGTTGACTGTTTGAGCTGCTGACTGTGCGTCTGAGCGAATTGAAGTTTGAAAATTGGTATGGTGGTACTTTGAGATATATGGAGGTCCATGAAATACATTTGAGGTCTCAAAAAACTTGTTCTCCTGAAAAAAAAAAACAAAAACCCTAGTTAGGGATTATTTGTGTAGGAGACAATTAAGCGTACCTGATTTTGTGCAGTGTTGAGTCTCTACTGATCATGTGATTATCAGAAGACTTCTAGAACAAAAAATCTTGGAATTTTGAAATGCAAAATATTGATTTGATTGATGGTACAAAACACGGAGAGTTGCACCGTCAGCGGGTTTGACTATCAACTGACTGTTCAGGCATTAACGTAGCAGTTAAAGTGAAAATTCAACAGTTAAAGTTAATTTTTCTTTTTGTTTTTTTTTTGTTGTGTTAATGGTGAAAATATATTTACATGAGTTGTTAAAAAAACACAGACATAATAAATAAATAAAATATACCGTACGCGAACAAAATTACCGATAATAACCTTGAAAAATATTTAATGCACAGAAAAATAAATATTTAACTAGCAATAAGCACATATAATATTATCTGGATAATTAAACTACAGTACGACAGATAGTACGACATTTAATACTGACAGTACAAATATTACATAATATAATGAACAGTACGACAAATAAACGGTACATTATTTGAAAGCAAAAGATACGACAAACTTTAACAATGACGATTAAAAACCCATGCTATAAATAACAACATATAGATGATTGGGAGTGTAAACAACCCAGGTCCGCATTTTTCAGGACTATGCAGACAGAAAAAGAACATGATCACCACCAAGACAGTGATGACCATAAGAAAACACGTATCCATCCACTTCGCCATTTTTGCCGGGGAAGAAGAGAAAATAAATATGAGGTAGAAATTTGAGAGATGAGTTGAAATTTGATGTGAGAATTTATGGAAAAAATGAGAGGTATTTATAGAGTGAAAAGAATGATAGAGACGTTGGGGAATGAAGTGATTCCGTACACAAAAGGAAAATTTGAGTGGTAGTAGGA
The DNA here is from genome assembly GCF_029867415.1 of Vicia villosa. Classification (NCBI taxonomy): domain Eukaryota; kingdom Viridiplantae; phylum Streptophyta; class Magnoliopsida; order Fabales; family Fabaceae; genus Vicia; species Vicia villosa. The sequence continues at coordinate 62,429 of NW_026706063.1, forward strand.
TTTGAAAGAAAGTTGTATAGAATAAAGTTAGGATTTGATTTTGAAAGAAAGAGATTTGAAAAGAAAGGAAAAGATTTTGAAAATAATAGAATATAGTACAAAAATTAGTGGGAAACAAAAAACTAATAATAATTTACTCGTTACCAGTACAGTCTGAATCCCCGGAATTTGCGCCTGCAAAAAATTTAATTCTGTACCAATTGCGTCAGTACTATTTATCTGTAAATAAATCTCAAATAAACAGCGTGTGTGAAATGATAAACAGTAATTGGCGTTTGTGTAAGAATAAATTCAACAGCGAGCCAAAATACCGTATAATAAAAATTCTAAAAACCGAGTATTCATAAAATCAGGATATTTATGAAATAAAATCCAAGATTATATGAAATTCTCAATTTTTAGACAGAAGTCTGTTGCCTTCTTTTTTGAAAAAGATGCGGGCAAATTTTGGGGTATAACAGCCACTCTTGAAGAGTACACCCCGCCTTATGGCCTGAGGGATCCGTGTAACTTTTATGCTTCGCAAGCATCAACATCTCCATGAATGTTCAGTGGTTACTGTCATCCGCGTGTCGAGTCTAGTCGTTACTAGTCTTGTTTTAGTTATTTTCCCGCATGCCGCGTGCATAATAGAGTGCGAATGAGGGTGGTTATTCAACCCATCTCATTTTTCAATCATTTTAAATCCATACTATGTGTGTGGCAATTCGAATGATTGCCACCCTTGAAGAGTTACACTCCGCCTTTTGGCCTGAGGGATCTATGTAATTCTTATGCTTCGCAAGCATCAACATCTCTGTGTTTTTCAATGTTTACTGATGTCTTCTAGTCGAGTATAGTGGTCACTAGTCTCCGTGGTTATTTTCCCGTTTGCCGAGTGCAATTGAAGTGAGGGTAATGTCTCATATCTCGATCATTTGGATAACCATACTTGGTGTGTGGCAATTCGAATAATTATTGCCACTCTTGAAGAGTTACACCCTGTCTGTTGGCCTAAGGGATTCATGTAATTCTCGTGCTCCGCAAGCACCAGTGCCTTCTTGAAAGTCGAGTGTTTACTGGCATCCCCTGATTGATTCTAGTTATCACTAGCCCATTCTCTCAGTCAAGCCCAATGGTTATTGGCATCTCCTTCAAGTCCAGTGTTCATAAACATCCCAATAAGAGTCTAGTCGTTACTAGTCCTCCTCAATAAAGTCCAATGATTATTGGCATGCATTTTCAGATCTAGAGTCACCCTTCGGTTGTGTCTCTCTTTGAAGTCTAACTGAGGTTAGCAAAGTTGGTAAGATTCCCCTTCGGCTGGTTTCTTCCTTTTGGAGCCACCTGCGGCTGGCATCCTTTGTTCAAGTCTAATTGAGGTTAGCAAATTATGATCGGATTCCCCTTCGGCTGGTTTCATCCTTTATCGAGTCACCCTTCGGCTGTGTCTCTCTTTGAAGTCTAACTGAGGTTAGCAAAGTTGGTAAGATTCCCCTTCGGCTGGTTTCTTCCTTTTTAACCACCTGCGGCTGGCATCCTTTGTTCAAGTCTAACTGAGGTTAGCAAATTAGGATCGGATTCCCCTTCGGTTGGTTTCATCCTTTATCGAGTCGTCCTTCGGCTACGTCTCTTTGTTCAAGTCTAACTGAGGTTAGCAATTTGGTAAGATTCCCTTTCGGCTGGTTTCTTCCTTTTGGAGTCGTTCTTCGGCTACGTCTCTTTGTTCAAGTCTAATTGAGGTTAGCAATTAGGATCGGATTCCCCTTCGGCTGGTTTCATCCTTTATCGAGTCACCCTTCGGTTGTGTCTCTTTTTGAAGTCTAACCGAGGTTAGCAATTCGGTTAAGATTCCCTTTCGGCTGGTTTCTTCTTTGTTCAAAGTCTAACTGAGGATTAGCAATCTGTCTAAGGTCCACCTTCGGCTGGTATCCTTTGATAATACTCAATATTCTTTGCTGTACCATATAATGCAAATTTTGATGGTACTTTCGGGGTATTCAATCCACTCGCGCCTTAAATGTCGGAAACCCAAGATGTTCGTACATTCAGGTCCAAGAAGATTGAATAGGGGCAGCATCCCATTATTTGTTTGATTAAATTTTTAATTACTCTGAATATTTATTTAAATTTACGATGGGGAAATGGGGTGTTACAAGCCGCATGAAATTTCTAGTACATGTATAACACATACTAACACAGCTGTCTTACATGATGTCAAGACAGATGTTATGACATCTGGAAATAAACCAGATTCATTAGACTGAATTAGATACTTAATTAAAATCGTAGAATGATAAATAACTCATAGAAATATTAACCCACTTCAGTGCAAACAACACCTAATCTGGGGGCTACCAAGCCAGAAAGGAAGTCCACTATAAGCAGCATTAGTTCAAAGTTAAATAGTCCCAATTTACAACTTCTCACTTAATCACTATCCATCGCTACTTCTACCTAGAAGTCGACATCTAGACCTAGGAAGTCGACATCCCACAACTAAATCATCCCAGTGATATCTAACTGTCCTAATCCTAGTGGTTGTATAAAAAATAAACCAATTTAGAAGATCATACTTCCAATACAAGAACTCAAATCTTTTGCTTAAAAGCTTTAAGAGTGAGAACAAAGAGTAGAAACTAGTTAAAATTAAAAAGAATTGTAATTAAAATAAAAAAGAAATAAAAACTTAGCTCTGGATCTGGTAAGGTTAAGGGCTGAGTGTCCATGGTGGGGAAACGCTTCTGGAATGTTAGATCTGACAGCAGCGATGATCAACGAAGGAGGCGTGAGGCTGCATGGTAGGCGTTGCATGGGTTGTGCGCACTGGATTTTGAAGATAAAATTGAGTAAAAAAACAAGGAGACGCTGGGACTCGAACCCTAGTTTTCATGGTAAAACCTCTTCGCTCTGCCACTTGCGCTATGTCTTGAATCATGTTAAAATACTAATCAAAATAGAATAAATATAAAAACTAGAATTTAATGGAGCAAGTCAAACGTGGGGTCCACGAATTTCAGGCGACAACCAATGGGAAGCGGAGAGAGAGCCTGGTATTGTTGACCAGCCCATAACGCAGCGCCATGTGTAGTCAAAGAGTCATCGCTTCTGTTCATCTCCTTCTTCGAATTTCCTGCGGATTCACCCATGGGAATTGCTGCGGATTTACCTGCGAAAAATCCTTCGAACCTCAAAACCTGTAAAAACAATATTAGTAGAAACAAAGAAAAGGCCAGATCCACGTAAAATTGCGCCCTAAATTCAAATATGAGATTATTTTTGTCATTTGATCACTGCATCTATGGATCCGAGAGCCCCTCACGTTTGAGCCCTAACCATGGCCGATGAAGGTTTCGGCCTTAAATCGCTCATGTACTACGTCAAAGCTGTTCTAAATTAATCCAGAAACACATTAGTAGCATCAAATTATATTGAAACACCATGATATAGTAAATACGAAGAAATAAAAAATGAACAAGGTGTATGCACGTGATACTTCATTATGAGTGTTTCAGAACACCTTCTTTGATCAAGGCCTACCTCTTAACGCCTTAAGAGAGTGATGAGATGACTGGTTAGGTTAGAAAACTCCTAAAAATTCTTCTCCATGTGCCCTAGTTTTTGTTGTTATTTTGAAAGCTTGTCTAGGGTTTTGGAGGCTATTTTTTCGTCCCCTTTGAGGCTGAAGATGTTGTGCTTATATAGAGGAGAGAATTAGGGTTGAAATTTGGGAAAGAAATCATAGCATTAGTGAGAAAATTTTGAGAGATATTTGATTGAAAAATAACATGAAATGTTCCTATATTTGGTTCAATCTTATTTCAATCAAAATATTTGATTTACTTGAGCCCCAAGAGTGATTTTATGATTGAGAAAATCAAATCATGCATCAACTTGATTTTGCTTTATTTTTCTTTGATTTAATTTGAATAAAAAATCAAAAATAAATAAAATAAAGATCCAAATTCCTCACTGTGGACCTCCGATTTTTTTTTAATACCGGGCCATACCTCTGATCTGTAGAGATACGTGAACTGACTCTTTTTTGTCGCTTAATGCTTTCGCATTTTTTGAAAATATCACAGAGTCGCCACCGACCTTTTATTTTATCCAATTAAGGAAAGGTTTATAAAAGAAACAGAAAAAAGACCTTTAAGAAATTCTGGGTAAGGGGGTAGGTTATACAAAGGGAAGGTGTTAGCACCCTTTGTATCCATGGTTATCCATGGGCTCTTAAGTTTGCTTAGCTCACTTGTTTTTCGATCACTTTTCAATTGCTCTGAAATTGCTCATATGTGGTTTCAAATACCTTTGTAATTTGAATTTTGTAATGATCCGTGTGTGGATGTATACAAAATGCTTGTTTATCTTTCGAAAGATGTTTTGAAAAGAACGTTAACTTTGTAATAACCCGTGTTTGGATGTATACAAAGTATTGTCTTTTTTTTGAAAGTTTTGAAAAAATCAACAGTGTATGAGAATTTTGTTTGTTTTGATTTGAGCAAGCAAACTAGGAGGTCTACCCTGAGTTGTAAGGTCTTTATCCTATTTCCTTTAAAAATCTATCCTTTCACCGGATATAAAAGCAAGGTTCGATTTTGTACTCAAAACAGTGGAATTTTGACTTTTGATTTTGAAAAGAATGAGAAGGGATTACCTTGAAAGGTGCAAGTGTGATTGTGTTTGTATTCAGATATTTATCTTTGAAGTTAGTGATCTAACGGTTCAATTTTATCTTTGACATACACGCAGTTTATATTTGCTGGAAATTAAAGTGCGGAAATGTAAAGTGCGGAAAGTAAATCTACGCTATTACATCGATTATGCAGGAAACGTAAACTAGCCTATTTACATGAATTTGACATCCTATACATTTATCTAGGAATTTTAAATTGCAAGAAAAATAAAAGGCATGTTTTTTGGATTTTTTATGATTGGTTTTAATTATAATTAATGCATGATTAATTAAATTAAAATGAAGAAAAAGGATGAAAATAGATTTAAACCTAGAAATTAAGTTTAAAATATGTACAAAATATTTGTTAATTAATTTTAAAACAAAACTAATTTTTTTGGAATTTTTGAAATTGATTTAAGTTAATTAAAACATAATTATGTAAATAATTATAAAAATAATTAAAACTTAAAGATAAAATTATTCAAAATATGTACAAAATTAGTTTATAATATATAAACAATATTTAACATAAAGAACAATTTTTTTTTTATGATTTTTTGATTGGTTAGAATAATTAAAAAGCCAATATATAAATATATACTAATTAATTATGCAAAATATTGAAATTATGAAGAAAAAATAAAATATTTTTATTTCAGAAAATAATATATTATTTTAGAAGTCTAAAAATATTTTTTGTGTATTTTTTGGATTTTTAAAACTATTTTTAATTAATTTAACAAAGAAATTAAAATAAAAATAGAAAATAAAAGGAAGCAGTGATCAGATGTGGAAACTTATGATGAGTTATGGTGTGGCTGCGTTTTTGAGGCGTTGGATCAGATTACTAGGAGATCTGATGGTTGAAAAAGTGAGGGAACATGATACACGTGCATTGACCAATCATGTGGGATCATAAAAACTTTGGATAAGTCAGGCTGGCCCCACTATGCGTGCGTGGACGAATAGAAATAAGGGAGGGGGCGCTGAAAATTGACCAGCCAATCAGGGATGCACGCGTGGAAGTCAATAGGTCTTGGTTACTATTCATCATCTTCTTCACAGCTATGGCAACGGTTTTTTAGGGCTTTTGGCAACAGTTTTGATGTCCGATTTCCTCCTTCTTTAAACCTGCAAAAAACGTAAAATAAATACCAAAGGAGGACCCTACCCCCCTAAATTGAGGTCTGGGAATCCATTGGTGAGGTTAGTTTGGACTAAAAGTTCATGGATTTTGAGTTTCGAAGAAACTAAGCTCCACGGCCCAAGAATGGTGAATGATGAATTAGGGACTTAGAGCTTCATGTGATACGTTGGATCTTCTCTATTTCATGTTGGGAACTTATAGAAACTATTAGATTACTTTGAAAAGGATTATAGCATGAGATATTGAAATTGGAAGTTTTAATGGAATATGGAAGAATAGATATGTATGTTCTATGTACAAACAAACAAGACTATTGGTTGGAACCTGTTCAATAATAATTTAGGAGAAGATTGAAGTGTTTATTTGAAGTTGATAGGAGCTTATACAAAGAAAACGAAAATTACAAGTGTTTAGGTATTTTTTTGAGAATTTTGTGTGTTTCTTTGATACCCCCTTGCTATTTTCGTGGTCCCTCTTGCTCTCTTTGTTTGTGAAGTATTCTTGCCTTTATATAAGCCATGGAGTGCTTAGAAAATAAGCTAAGAAGTATTCATGAGCTTTGTTGAATTTTTGACTTTTCAAGCTTAAAATTTAAGCCACCATTGCTTGATCTCCACACCTCTTGACTTATGGGTTTCCTTGCTGCATAATTAAGTCACATGTGGAGGCTTTAGCTTAGAAAATAAGCTATGATTTATCCTTCCCTTTTTTCCATTTTAATTTAATCTTAAATGATAAAATTAAATTAAAAAAATGGAGAAAAATGTTATGGGCTTGGTCTTGGTCGTGGGAGGCCCATAGTAACATGGAAATGATGTTTGAATGCTGAAAACTTGGCCCCATTTGGAAAAAATACATTTTTGAGCAATGTTGATTTCATGCATTTTCCCAAAATTTAGCCAACTTCAACAAGGTGTAAATCCCTCAATTTTTGTCATATGAAGGAGATCTTGCACTTTTTGGAAACCTCAAAGAGTCCTCTAACCAATGTCTTTGGTCTCATGTCAAAATGATTTTTGAAGCTCCTTGTGTGTCCTTTTGAAAAAAGTGTCTTTTTGTTGACTTTGAAAATGACCTGAAATGTCTTTGATCATATTTTTCAAATGGTGAATCCAATGACCATGGGATCAATGGCATTTGAAAGATAATTGAATTTCCTTCAAAACAAGCTTTGGTTTGAATTTTTTGGATGAAGGATGAGAGAGTTATGATCAGTCAAAGTTGAGTTGACTTTTCAGGCAAAAACCCTAATTTTGAATCTTAGGGTTTTGTTGATTTTTGATCTTTCCTTGATGAATTATGATCATCCAATGATCAAATGATGAATCCTTTGACAAAATATGGACTTTGACAAAAAATTTCATTTTTGACTGTCTGTTGACTTTTTTGGTCAAACGGGTCGTCTGTTGACTGTTTGAGCTGCTGACGGTGCGTCTGAGTGAATTGAAGTTTGAAAATTTTTATGATGGTACTTTGAGATATATGGATGTGTATGAAATCCATTTGAGCTCTCAAAAACTTGTTGCTCCTGTAAAACAAGAAAAACCCTGATTAGGGACTGTTTGTGTAGGAGACAGTTAAGCGTACCTGATTTTTGTGCAGTGTTGAGTCTCTGCTAATCGCGTGATATTCAGAAGACTTCTAGAACAAAAATCTTGGAATTTTGAATTGTGAAAGATTGATTTGATTGATGGTACAAAACACTGAGAATTGTACTGCCAGCAGTTTGGCTGTCGACTGACTGTTCAGGTATTGATGTAGCAGTTAGAGTGAAAAATCAACAGTCAAAGTTAATTTTCTTTTTTGTTGTTTTTTTTTGTTTTTGTTTTATGTAAAAAATGAAAGTTTATTTACATGACTTGTTAGAAAAACACAGACATAATAAATAACTAATATTTACGGTATGCGGGCAAAATTACCGATAATAACCCTGAAAATCATTTAATGCACAGAAATAGGAATATTTGACTGGCAGAAAACACACAAAATATTATCTTAGTAATTAAGCAATATTATGACAAATAGTACAACATTTAATACTGACAGTACAAATATCACATACTATATTGAACAGTACGACGAATAAACGGTACAATTAAGAAATAAGAAATACGGAAAATTTTAAGAATGACGATTAATGACCCATGCTATGAACAATAACATGTAGATGATTGGGAGTGCAACCATTGCAGGTCCACACTCTTCAGGACTATGCAGGCAGAAGAAAGTCATGATCACCGTAGCAATGGTGATGACTGTAAGAAACAGTGTCTCTATCCACTTTGCCATTCTTGTCAGGGAAGAAGAGAAAATAGATATGAGATAGGAATTTGAAAGATGAGTTGGAATTTGATGTGAGATTTTATGAAAGAAAATGAGAGGTATTTATAGAATGGAAAGAAGGAAAGAGACGTCGGGGAATGATGTGATTCCGTACAAAAGGAAAATTTGAGTGGAAGTAAGATTTGAAAGAAAGTGTATGATAGTGTTGGAAAAAGGAGAGATTTGATTTTTGAAAAAGAGATTTGAAAAGATTTTTGCAAATAATGGAATATAGTACAACAATTAGTGGGAAACAAAAGATAATAATAATCTACTTGTTACCAGTACAGTCTGAGTTTCCTGATTCTGCGCCTGCAAAAAGATTTAACTTTGTACCAATTGTGTCAGTACCATTTATCTGTAAATAAATAAATAGCATGTGTGAAGTAATACACAGTATTTGGCGTTTGCGTAAGAATAAATTCAACTGCAAGCCAAATTACTGTATAAGAAAAATTCTAAAAACTAAGTATTTCATATGTCAGGATATTTGTTGAAATAAAAATCCATGATTATATGAGACCCTTAATTTTCAGATTGGAGTTTTCTTGAAAAATATGTGGGCAAATTTTGGGGTATAACACTCACCAACGAAATTCCATGGGTCCTAGGTATTTCTTGGGCTTTTATATGTTTGGAAGTAAGGCCCCATGATTTAATTCCATTAATTTCATATTTTATTTAATTAATTTGGCTTTTATATGACTAAAAATCCAAATAAATTAAATAAATATTATAAAAATGAATGGATGGGTTTATAGGTCTTTATTAATGTCATGAAGATGTTTGAAGTCCAAAACATGGGCCCAAAAGTTCAAAAACACAAGATTATACAATTAGGGTTTCAAGCCTTTCTTGAATTTTAGCCAACTTGTGAAATTCATATCTCTCTCAATTTTAACCCTATGGAGATGTTCTTGACCATTTTAGAAAGCTCAAAATGTCCTCTAAAACCTCCTTTTGATTTCATCTCAATTGAGTTTACCATGTTCAAGTTATGAGCTTTGACCCAAAAGGTATTTTTGTTGACTTTCAACAAGGACCTGTAATGTTTTGATCCATATCTCTCAAATGAAGCATTTTTAGACTTGTCATGTGAGAGACAAAGTTGTAGATAACTCAATTTCCTTCAAAATGAGCTTTAGATGGGAAATTTATGATGTTCCATGTGAAAGTTATGGTTGGTCAAAGTTCAGTTGACTTTAGGTCAAAAAACCCTAATTTAGAAACTTTAGGTTTTGTTGATTTCTGAACTTTCCTTGATGAATCATGATCAATCCTTGATCAAATGAAGAATTATACTTCAAAATAAGGTTGTTGACAAAAAATCAGGAATTTTGACTGTACTTTGACCACAGTTGACTTTTAGGTCAAACTGGTCGACTGTTGACTTTTTGAGCAATTGACTGAGCAATCCTTGGAATTGAAGCTTGAAAATTGGCATGAGGATCCTTTGAAGCATATGAGAGGCCATGGGATCCATTTGAGGTCTTAGAACTTGATTTGATCTCGAGAGAAGCAAAACCCTAGTTGTGGGTTGATTGCTTAGGAGATAAGTAAGTGTGCCCAATTCTTGCATATGCTTGATTAAATGTAGATCATATGAGTCAATATATGTTGAAATATGATGGGCAAATTTTGGGGTATGACACTCACATTCCTGCATTAACAAATTAGTTTGACATACTTACGATAAACATTAAAGCTTTTGATTAAAAATTCTAATTAAAAAACTTAAGCGATTCAATTAAAATTAAGATTATGCAATGATTAAGCGTGCAAAGTAAATTAGAGAAAGGAAATAAAATATAAATAATGCTAAATATAATAAGAACCTGTTCCAAACAAGACTTGAATCTGGTACAATGGGAATAGACGGAAATAAACTTCGACGAAATGTAAATGGTAGAAATAACTTCCAGGAAATGTAAATGCGGCAAGATAAAAAGCTTCAAAGTAAAGTGCTCCAAACTCAAGGATAACAATAACACAATAACCCTCCGATGTGAAGAATTAAAGCTTTTGGAATGAAAATTTATGCCTAAGTTATACTAAGTTTGGATGGCTTGAAAAGTGAAATGTTACTCCTATTTATAATGTTCCAAAATCCTAAAATGTCAAGTGGTGGTTGTTGACTTCGTGTGAGAGAATGTAGGGAGGAGTGGAGGAAGTGAGAGACCAAGTCAGGCCGATCTGCAACAGCTGCGAAATACAAAGAATGGCGAACACCATCCCCTTGTGGCAAACGCAACCTTCACAAAGTGCCATGACTCGGTCTTTGTGACCTATAGAACATAGGACACGTCATTCTCCTGATGCCCACCTCCATGGCAAACGCCGTGTTGGACGCCACGAGTAAATTACTCCCTTTTCTCTGGTTTTCATCTGATTTGCTTCGTTTCTTCGCATATGCCTCTCATATGGTTAAGTACCTGAAATACAGACAAAACACCAGCATAACACTAGAAATCAAGATAAAACAACATTAAAACATGTGCAAGTCGAGTTAAATATTTAGTGTGTTTTGGTGTTATCAATTATTTTGGCATGGTAATTGAGAATATTGACCGTCGTTCTTAAACAAATTTGTGTCGTCCATTTCATAAGTATCAACGCTCAAGACACTTCCATTAGTGATCCGTATGAAACCTAACAGACATCCATTATAAAAGCATTATGAATATCAATAATTTTAATGAAACATATAGCATGAAAACTTTGAAGCGTAAAAAACCCGGCAGATTTCTCTATGATGGATTGCAAGAGTAGAAAATAAATTGTGATTAAGGTTTATGTTCTTCAATAATAATGTTTTTATGGTGTTATTTAATAATCATATATTCACTCATTTAACTAACCCTTTCTTGTTTTACATTAGAAACAAATTAATACAAAATGGATATGGAATTTATTGCATGCAACATTTTATCTTCCATGACATTTCAATGAAATAAAGATCCAACATCTGATCTTCACCAACAGTGATGATGATGATGAATCAAATTCACAATTTTTTATATATATTTATATAAATATTCTGTATAAACAGTGTAATATTATGGGTAAACAATTAATTTATAAATATTTTATAGTTTGTAACGAATTTTAAAAATATCAATCATATGTTAGAACAATATTGAGAATCTATGTTCAGAATCTGGTTTTGATGATAACCAACATATATTTTGTGAGTAACAATTTTATTACTAATTATCTCATTGAGTGTGCAGATACTATGTTATAAAGTCTTATACGACAACATCAGACAAACACAGCATCAGAAGTTCTGGTATAAAGAGCAAGAGTTCAACAAGACAAGCTTCAAGGACTTAAACAGAAATATCAATATACAAGGAGATACGTTACAACAAGAAGATCACATGATTAGAAGATCAGAAGTTTTGATAAGATTAACGCAGTGACATACAAAAAGCTACAACAACTAAGGCACACGTGGACAAGAAAAGAAAATACAAATTTAGTATACAAAAGTTCAGAACCAAAAGAAAATTTGTTACAAACATCATCATTAGCAAAACGGTTGCAACAAGTTAATGGAACAACTCCCAAGGTTGATTGAAGAAACAAAACGGTCGCTACCAGCTGTCATCATCATTATCCTAAGGATAAGATTCTACCAAGAACGACACTTGTCATTCATGATTCAATCGAGACGAAGCATTCAAAGCAATATTCAACAAATCTCAACGGCTAGATTCCAACGGTAACTCATATATATATATATATATATATATATATATATATATATATATATATATATATATATATATATATAGATCAAATTTCAAACTTGAATGTGTGTCCATTCATACACCAAAATGCATTGAATATGCAAAGTGTGAACCCATGGTGCAACTACATAGTGCAGAAAAAGAGAAATCTTGAGAGAAAATTTGTAGAGAGAAAATCTGTAGAGAGAAGCTGAGCATGAAAGTATAAATGAAGAAATATGAAATAATGCATCAGAAGTTACACAAGAGGCAACACATACTTAGTATGTGATAAATTAATCCATAGTTTTGTTATACACTAACTATAAGACTACGTGAAGAAATCATAAGAGAGTGAAAAATAAATCTCTGCTATTTAGCAGTATTCTCCACTGGAGTTATTAGATGTTAACTAATACTTGATCAGCTCTTACATTGTTCACATTGAATGACTTGAAAAACTGAATACACCGAGTTGTTGCTCGAAGAAGTGTTTCATGTTTGCTTATGATCATTAAATGTGTTATCAGTTGTAACAAGATTCATGATCAGTATTCAAGAAGAAGACAAGCAATTGGAAGAAGTAATTCAACATAAAGTTGTTGCTCTAAATCTGCTTGAAGAGGAAATGAAAATGGTCTTGCAAGAAGGAATTAATTTCAAGAGCTGAAGCTCTAATCTACTTACTCTGATGAGAAAAAGACCTAGTTGAGAGAAGCAATTAATACAAGAGATGTTGCTCTTAATCTGCTTTCAGAAGAAGATGAAAATCACTTGAAGAAGCAACTCAAAATAGAGTTGTTTCTCTAAATCTGATTTCAGAAGATGAAGATCAAATCAGTAGTAATCAACAATAGAGTTGTTGCTCAAAATCAGCTTAAGAAGATTTGAAGACAAAGATCAGCATGAAGAAGCACTTACTATTTGGAGTTGATGCTCATAATCTGCTTATCAATAGACATACAAGGATCTCATCCAGAAATTGAAGACAAGAAGACTACAAGACATTTTGTTTCTTGTAATAATATGTAAAAACACATAGAGTTGTTGCTTGTAGTGTGTTATATCTTAGAAACTTCTGATAGGATGTTTAGGCACCAGAAGTGGCTTCTAGTCAGAGTATCATAAATAGATGTACTTAAGAATAGGAGAAATCTGCTTATCTAAGAAGCATACTTATAATCTCCAGAAGATCGATGAACGTTATATCCTGATGGGATCACTGAACGGTTCGTCATCTATGGTTAAGTCACAACAGGTTGGTTGTGCAGGGTCAGACACAGCAGTTGGCTGTGGAGGAGTCAATGGATGTTATATCTGTGGATCAGATCACTGAACAGTCCATTGCAGTTAGTCACAAGAAGTTGGCTTGTGCAGGGTTACTAGATTGATGAACGTTATATCTCACTGAGATCACTGAACGGTTCAGTCATCTAGGGGTTAGTCACTCGCGGGTAGCTTGTGTAGGGTTAGTCACAGCAGTTGGTTGTGCATGTTGTTAGTCACAACGGAGGATCGTGCAGATGTAAATAAATTTGGTTATAGTGGATTAAGATCTTTGTTGAGAGGCAAATCACCTGATGAAGGTGGATTGGAGGTAGCCTTATTCAGAAGGTGAACCAGGATAAAAATGAACGTGCCTTTTACTTTCTGCACAATTCAATGAACTCTGAACATTCACGCAGAATATCCTTAGAACTGTGCTGAGACAAGTCAGAAGTTCTGATGATATAAAGAGGTTAAATTGAATATCTCATTGGTTATGCAACTCCATTCCAAGCATGCTTCCGCAACATTAAAAGCATATCCAGAAGATGAGATACTAAGAGAAAGAAAAGAAATTAAAGAAAGAGAATTTTTAATTGATAAAGAACACAATTCAATCCCCCCTTTCTTGTGTTTTTCTCCACCTTCAATTGGTATCAGAGCATGGCTCTGTTATTGATCTCAAGATCAAACACTTAACCGTGTAGAGAGATCCAGAAGGAGAAAAACCACACTGAGTAGAAAATCAACTTCATATTCCAACACTCAGTATAATCAGAAGATGTCAAGGAAATATCTCAATGCTCTGAGAACCTCATCTCCATATCCAAATGAGCTTTGTGGATCAACATCAAAAGTTTCACAAGATGCTCAAGACATCATCAAGAAGAATATATGCTCAATGGAAATATCCAAAAATAAACAAGTGTAGCTGACCCATGCCAAGTGATCTTCTCAAATTCATCAGTGCAAATCAGAGGAAGAACACAAGGTAGAACAAAATTGTAAAGCTAAGTCTCTGAAGTAAGGAAAGGCAAAACTTCTGCTCAAGAAGTAGCTCTCTCTCAAGAAAGACAGAAGAAAAAGTTATCTTCAATACGGTCAAATCTTTCTAAAACTCTCTCCTGTATAATTTCTTTTTAATATACATAAATCTTTCTTGCATGCCTAGTTTTAGTTGTCACCTACTCAGCTACCTGTCATATTCTCCATGCATGTGATGTATCTCTGAGTTAACTTCAATTATTGCATTCATTTCGTATTTATTGGCTAAACAACCATTTCTTGAATGAATCTAAGTCAAACTAAAATTTGTCTCTAAACACTAACGTATGTCAGTATCTATTGTCTGCTCCTGCATGCTCACCAAAGTTATGAGAAAATACTAGTCTCTTAAGAGTACTTTAGTGTCCTGTCATAGTATAATCGACATCTTTTCTCTATCCTCTATATATACTAACATGTGATCTAAATCAGCTCTCAAACTCTTTCATCTATCAAAATTAAGTATTATCCATCCCTTCCAAATCGTCCTCATCCTCGTTTCAAATATGTCTGCCATGACTTACCAAGGAGATGAAAATTATCTGAAGGTCATCTCAGAGAAGGACCCAAATCTTTCCTTTCTCTTGGAAGATGCAAGAGAATTAATATGGAGCTGTCAAGTCCAGTACTGGGCAAACTACTTCACCATGCTCCGAGGTCCTGTTTACCCTGGATTGGTAAAAGAATTCTGGAAATTTGCCAGAATAAGTGATGATGGAAATACAATTCTCTCCGAAATTTTCAAACTCCCCATTTCTGTTACCATCCCATCAATTGTTAAAGCCATAGGGTGTGTCTCAAATGGAGCCACTGTTGAAGATTTTCAATCTGACTTAAGATTAGTAAAATCCTTCAAAACCCTGTTTGATGACTCTGTTCCTTATGAACCAAACAATCCTGAACATCTCCTCTATTATCCTAAGATATGGTTCTTATTCTCCCTAACAAACCTTCATCCTAGAATGGAAGTAAGAAATGTCATGACTCATGATGATAGAGTGCTGGTATTTCTTCTAACACCCCATCATAGGATCGACCTCCCTAAAACTATTTTCAACCATCTCAAGGACACCATCAAAATATCCAGAAATCAGTCAAATTTTTACATTCCTTATGGAACAGTATTATCTGAGCTAATCATGAACAATGATATCTGGAGATTTGCTGGACTTGCAGGACCTAAGCGGGCACTTATTTCAGAAAGGTGTGACTGAGTGAAAAAGATTGAAGAACTCGAGGACTAATTTCTCTTACGGAGAAATTCACTCCGAAATTTTGATTAAGTCACACAGTATGCTTAATCTCGGAATCAAGTGGAAGAAGTATTAGTTAAGTCTAGATTTGTAGTAATGTGTTTATCAATGTTGCCTCTATATCTTAACTTCTAATTGCAAATCCTTTCTGCTCTAACCATCTTTTAAACAACTAAAGAAACAAAGTAAGTTATCTCCATAAAATCTTTTAAAATTCCAATAATGAAAATGTGTTAGAAAAACCCAACCACATTCGTTTTGTCTAAACTAACACACAATCAAAAGCATTTATTACTCTTCTTAGAAACTATGTAGAATAATTAATAATAACCTCGAGAATCTGAAAAATCAAATCCTTAGACTTCCCTCCATGCCTCTCTATGTAATGATTAACTCTACACTCTAAGTTCATCTCCTCTGTAAATCATTACCCCAAAGACCTAACCATCACTCCATAAATATTTCTACTCCCTGATTGTCTCTATAAAATCCCTCAGCCTTCATCCCAACAACCTCACTGCTCCTCTCATTATAGACATTCCTCCTTATCTAACCCAGAAAAACTTTTGTTCCATAGCTGTCAAAACCTTCCTCGGAGACGAAAGTTTTCTAGAAATCATCGATGAGAAGCGACTCAAAGAGTCAAATGTTGATTACTATCTCCACAAACTCTTTGACCATCAGAGCTGGAATGGGTACAAAGAAGTTCTTCTTAAACCCATCTATCTAAACCTTGTCAAGAATTTCAGGCTGTATGCATCAGTCAGTAGTGACGGGAAGAGAATTTCATCTCACATATTTAACTCTAGAATTGTGATCTCCAAAGATTCCATTGCTGAAGCTATTCAGTGCTTTTCTCATCGAAGTCTCATGCCCTTGAAATACTTTGATTACCTCTCTAGAAAACAATTCTTTAAACTCTCCATGCTACCAAGCGTTCTCAGACGCTTCTACAATAAACCAAAGAATCTAAAACCCATAAGCAGAGCCTGGGCTGAATTTTTCATGACAAATATTATGCCTCGAGAAACCTGCAAAAATGTTTTGTCTTCTCGAGATAGACACCTTGCTCGATGTCTCTTTATAGGTCACAAAGTGAACCTGCCAGCCATCATCTTCACTCATCTGAAGGAAGCTATTAGGTTTTCCAGAACGTCTCAGGAAACTTGCTGTATACCCTATGGGCGAGTCATTTCTAAGCTAATTGAGAAAGCTGGAATTCTTTGTCACCTTAGGCAAACGGCACTAGCTAGGAGTAACATTCTCTCTAGATATAGGTGTGAAGATTTTGTGTTTAATTATTCGCAGCTGTAATGTTTCAACGTATTTTCAAATGTTTTACTTGTTAGAATTGCATGATCTGCTTATTAAATGATCTATCTTATCAATGAAACAAAAGAAATATCTAAATCCTGTAAAATAAACATATAAAAGTGGAATTAAAAGATATACATCTAAAAGAAGAAGAAAACTTGAAAATAGATATTCTGGAATTATAACATGTTCTGATATAATATTATGACTTGACACAAATGAAACTAAAATTCTGAATACATTCCTAACTTATGCACCAGAAGTATTTGCTTTACAGGAAAATCTAAAACTTAAAGGAATTCTCTGTTAGAACTTCCAAGTGATGCTCACATTCATAGCTAAAATATCTATAAATATTCTGAAGAAACAAACTGAAGAAATTATTTCAGGGGGAGCCTTAAATCAGATATTAATTCATAAGGATGTCATATTCAGGGGGAGACTATACATCTCAGGGGGAGAAATTATTCCTAAATCTAATAAATCTCATCTAACCCTCTTAAACGCTTTTTGATTATAACAAAAAGGGGGAGAAAGAATAGTATACTTTGGATGGAAAATAAGTTGCTTGATTGAACATATAAATGGGAATGAAATATACTTGCTTAATTATTATCATCTCATAAAATTGTTTCATCAAAATACATGGTTTTTGTCATCGTCAAAAAGGGGGAGATTGTTAGAACAAGATTGAGAATCTATGTTCAGAATCTGGTTTTGATGATAACAAGCATATATTTTGTGAGTAACAATTTTATTACTAATTATCTCATTGAGTGTGCAGATACTATGTTATAAAGTCTTATACGACAACATCAGACAGACACGGCATCAGAAGTTCTGGTATAAAGAGCAAGAGTTCAACAAGACAAGCTTCAAGGACTTAAACAGAAATATCAATATACAAGGAGATACGTTTCAACAAGAAGATCACATGATTAGAAGATCAGAAGTTATGATAAGAGCAACGCAATGACATCCAAAAAGCTACAACAACTAAGGCATACGTGGACAAGAAAAGAAAATACAATTTTAGCATACAAAAGTTCATAACCAAAAGAAAAGCCGTTACAAACATCATCATTCGCAAAACGGTTGCAACAAGTTAATGGAACAACTCCCAAGGTTGATTGAAGAAACAACTCACATGCAGCGCGTTGAAAAAGGCAAATTTAATCAAGGAAACACGCTACCAACTGTCATCATCACGCTAAGGATAAGATTCTGCCAAGAACAACACTTGTCATTCATGATTCAATCGAGACGAAGCATTCAAAGCAATATTTAAAAAATCTCAACGGCTAGATTCCAACGGTAACTCATCAAGCTATATATATATATCAAATTTCAAACTTGAGTGTGTGCTCATTTGTACACCAAAATGCATTGAATATGCACCCAAAGTTTGAACCCATGGTGAAACTACATAGTGCAGGAAAAGAGAAATCTTGAGAGAAAATCTGTAGAGAGAAGCTGAGCATGAAAGTATAAATGAAAAATATGAAATCATGCATCAAAAGTTATACAAGAGGCAACACATAATTATTATGTGATAAATTAATCCATAATGTTATTATACACTAACTATAAGCCTACGTGAAGAGATCATAAGAGAGTGAAAAAGATATCTTTGTTGTTTAGTAGTATTCTCTATTGGAGTTATTAGAAGTCCACTAATACTTGATCAGCTCATACATTGTTCACATTGAGTGACTTGAAAAAGTGAGTACACTGAGTTGTTGCTCGAAGAAGTGTTTAATGTTTGCTTATGATCATTAAATGTGTTATCAGTTGTAACAAGCTTCATGATCAGTATTCAAGAAGAAGAAGACAAGCAATTGGAAGAAGCAATTCAACATAGAGTTGTTGCTCTAAATCTGCTTGAAGAGGAAATGAAGATGGTCTTACAAGAAGGAATTAATTTCAAGAGTTGAAGCTCTAATCTTCTTACTCCTATGAGAAAAAGACCTAGCTAAAAGAAGCAATTAATACAAGAGATGTTGCTCTTACTCTGCTTTCAGAAGAAGATGAAGATCACTTGAAGAAGCAACCCAAAATAGAGATGTTGCTCTAAATCTGCTTTCAGAAGATGAAGATCAAATAAGAAGCAATCAACAATAGAGGTGTTGCTCTAAATCAGCTTAAGAAGATTTGAAGACAAAGATCAGCATTAAGAAGCACTTACTATTTGGAGCTGATGCTCATATTCTGCTTATCAACAGACATGCAAGGATCTCATCCAGAAGTTGAGGACAAGAAGACTACAAGACATTTTGTTTCTTGTAATAATATGTAAAAACACATAGAGTTGTTGCTTGTAGTGTGTTATATCTTAGAAACTTCTAATAGGATGTTTAGGCACCAGAAGTGACTTCTAGCCAGAGTGTCATAACCAGATGTACTTAAGAATAGGAGAAATCTGCTTATCTAAGAAGCACACATGTAATCTCTAGAAGATCGATGAACGTTATATCTTGATGGGATCACTTAACGGTTCATCATCTATAGTTAAGTCACAATAGGTTGGTTGTGCAGGGTCAGTCACAAGCAGTTGGCTTGTGCAGGGTTACTAGATTGATGAACGTTATATCTCGCTGAGATCACTGAACGGTTCAGTCATCTAGGGGTTAGTCACTCGCGAGTAGCTTGTGTAGGGTTAGTCACAGCAGTTGGCTGTGCAGGTTGTTAGTCACGACGGAGGATCGTGCAGATGTAATCAAGTTTGGTTATAATGGATTAAGACCTCTGTTGAGAGACAAATCACCTGAGGAAGGTGGACTGGAGGTAGCCTTATTCAGAAGGTGAACTAGGATAAAAATGAACGTGTCTTTTACTTTCTGCACAATTCAATTAACTCTGAACATTCACGCAGAATATCCTTAGAACTGTACTGAGACAAGTCAGAAGTTCTGATGATATAAAGAAATTAAATTGAATATCTCATTGGTTATGCAAATCCATTCGCATGCTTCCGCAACATTAAAAGCATATCCAGAAGATGAGATACTAAGAGAAAGAAAAGAAATTAAAGAAAATTTTTAATTGATAAAGAACACAATTCAATCCCCCCCCCCCTTTCTTGTGTTTTTCTCCACCTTCATCATACCCCTCGGTGTTATAGATAAACTGAGAGATTTGATGCGTTAGTTTTGAAAATATTAAAAGTGTGCAGAAGCTGGGGTTTGAACCCATGTGCATAAGAATTTTCCCCTCTGTGTTTTAAGAACCGAGGGGTAAAGTTGATACTTTTCATGACGCCCTTCGTTACCTTGCTTCTTTAGCCAAGATTAAGTGCATTTCGCGTCTGAGGTGAAATGTGTTTTTGTAGTAGTGCATCTTGTGGCCTGCTTGATCAGAGCCACATAACCCATTATGGACATTAAATATTGCCAAATAGGTTTCACTTCTACTAAGGCATTTAAGTAAAACTCCCCCAAGAGTCTTTTTAAATAACTTGTTACCAATGATAACATAGCTCAATGCCCTGTATTTGATCTTTCGATTTGTCATTCTTGTTGGATTTTTCATAAACTCTATAATTTATTTTGTCCAATCATTGCCTGACAGATTGTCAATGGCAAAATTTTTAAAATACTTTGAATTTTGGAAGTCTTCCAACCTTTCTACCCCAACTAGTTTTGACTTTGACAACTCTGGGGGAAGAACAATGGTCAAAATGAGTTTACATTTGACTTCAATTAATTCTTCCTATTTTTCTTTCGAGACTTTTTAACCTAAAGCAAATTGTGCCAAGTCATTGGCCTCTTGATTTTCCAATCGAAGCACATGTTTGATGTCGACTGAATCAAATCTCTTTAGTAGACAATTGGCTTTGATGAAGTATATTAACAAAAAAATCTTTGATGCATTTATATTCTTTTTTCAATTTATTCTTAACCAACTCTGAGCCGCCTTTGATTTCGACTCCCTTTTCCCCCCAAACCTAGCAATGTCCTAAGGCCTTCAATTAAAGCTTCATATTCAGCCTCATTATTTGAGCAGCAACCTTGAGTTTTGAATTAAAACTTGGTTGGAATCCCTTTGGGAGAAATAATTAGGATGTTGTACTTGAGACTTCACAAATAAGAGGGGGGTGAATTGTGAAGATAGGAAAAATATGGTTTTGATAACTTTTTAATATTAAAAACAAAGTTTGAAAAACTTAGGCAGCAGAAACTAAATAGTAGAAAATAAATAGCGGAATTTAAAGAGTTTAAGGGAAGAAGAATATCGCCAAACATTATACAGGTTCAGTAAAAACCGACTTAGTCTTGTCCCTGGGAATTGATCTTGAGAGTTTGTAATAATAGTTGAGAGATTTTAGTATGAAAGACTCACGAACCCCCTTATACAGAAATAAAGGTTGATCTCCGACCAAATAATATAAGACGATGGATGTGGGCGTTTGCATATTTTCTTCAATATTTTATTGAGAGTGCAGCGGCCGATCTTCCTTCCCAGTGGTGGATTAAAGTGGTTAGTTTTCTTTCCACGAACACGAACCTTGGAGAGGTTAGTCTTCAAGTTCCAAAAAATTTGAGCTCAATATTTTGGTTTTAGCCGGGCTAACCAAAAAACTGTGACATTTTAGTCGGGCTGTCCTCGAACCTGTGAAGTTTTTAATATTGGGATGAGCTTCAACCTATATTGGTATTAATCGGGTTAACCAAGAACCTATGAAGATTTTAACATTGGCTAATCTTTCAATTAAACCTAGGATTGATCAAACAATCCCCAAATATAAGCTTTGACATGATGAACTTATAACCCACTTAAATCCCTAAATGGACAGTATTCAACCAAGGTATATACAGAATATTCCCTTGGCAAATTTTACACTTCTACCCTTCCAGAATTACAGATATATCTTCACTCATAAAAGAACTTTTCTCACAAAGGCATTCGGTAAAACATTTAGTGAGAGAAAAAAAATAAAACTTTAGAGAGAGAGTGAAAGACGATAATGTCAAAACACGATTTAGACGCTTTGAAGTGAGAAATGAGACCTTTATTTATATGCAAAAGGCTGGCTCAAAAAGGAATTTGCATCAAACGAATTTTACTGTTCGCTAATCGATTAGACTAAGTTGCTAATCAATTGGATGATGCAAATATACGATTGTAAGTCCTCAAAATGGAAAGTTAAGATATCTAGCCGTTGCACAAAACCAAGGCGCATTCAAACTAGTTTGGGCATCGATATTAGGCAAATCTAATTGGTTGGACATATGTTCTAATCGATTAGAAAAGTCAAAAAATTTACCCATGACTTATTTGACTGCTCCTAGTTCATATGACACAACTTCTAGATGTTTTTCCAAGTATTTATTTTGGCAAATCATTTTGAAAAAAGAATTGGTGTGTATGGTTTAGTCTTGTGCTTATACAAAAAAAGATTCTTTGCTTTGACATATGATCACTCTCACTTACTAAAATAAAAGATTACTCTTTTTCTACAAGCTTTTGCTAGATACATCTTCTTTACGTTGACACTGCTCGAGATCTCTTGATACAAGGTTTTAGATTGTTTCCATTTAATTTTCTCTAATTTGATAGTCAAGTTTATCAAACCATAATACTTACATTTATAATAACTTATATTTCATGGATAATGATTTTCTTTACATTTATTCGGTTTTTTCAAATCAAATATTTTTTTTTGTTTTTCACCATCAGTATAGTCCGGTTCGGGGGTCAGCTTTGAAATCAAGTGGTTTCAGCCCTCTTCTGATCACAATTGCGGGGAATCGAACCGTAATCCGACCTATCAAACCAATTACCATTAGACTAACTAACGATTGGTAAAAATTTCTTACTCTTGTTTGCATATTGGACCAGTCTCCGATAACGGATGAATCAATACATTTATGGATTATACTTAAAATATATGTAATAATGTTTATTTAAAAAATGTAACGAAACAGAATATATTCATTATCGTCACTAACTACCCTTAACTCACTTTGGATCATCTCCTTCATTTTTCTCTCCTTCTCTCTCCATCCTCTCTATCTCTCTCTTAACTTCATTCTCTCTCTTGATTAAATTTTGTTTTTTATTGATGAGTGAGAGTGAGATTAAAAGAGAGATAGAGAGGATGGAGAGAGAAGGAGAGAAAAATGAAAGAAGAGAATCCAAGTCCACCCTTAACTAGTTTGCAAGCTGCGATGAGCCATTAGGGTTTTAGTGCCAAAATAAGATAAAAAGGACAAAACATAATCATATATGAATTTAAGATAATTGTGTTTATGTATGTTGCAATAGATTAATTATCATAAAAAACTATATACTAGTACAGTACTCATTGTATTAAAATAGAATAAGAATCAGTGTTGAACTCTTGAAACACAGTACTTCTAACTGGTCATAATAAATTTTACCATGTGCGTGTAATATAATTTTCAAGTATGAAGACATACAATTATTTTAAATATATCTTGCTTACACAAAAAAAAATATTGTCAACATTTAAGAATTAGTTATCTTTCAAAATTATTAGGATTGTAAATTTACCAAATGCACCATAAATTATTAAACTTATTTATTATTAATCATACACTTATAAGAATATAATAAATTTAAAATATTAAAAAAATAATGATACGAAATAATAAACATTTAAAGTAACAAAAGCTTTAAAGAAATTAAGTTATGAAAGAAAAATAACACTATATTTTTTCATTATTAAAATTCATGCATTAACTCAGTGACCAATAGCTTCATTGGGTAAATAATTATTCCGGATTTTAACACATTGAGGGTCAGTTTGTTTCAACTTTAAAAAAATGGATTTTTTCTTTGTATTTTTGAAAATAGATTTTCCAAAATCGTTTTTCAAAATATTACCAATTTTTTTATATTCGTTTTTTCTAAAATGAAACATAAATATTGAAGACCAAAATTTAGTCAAAATCGCAATTTTTTCAAAAATTGTATTTTAAAAATGATTTTTATGAAAATCTATTTAAAATAGCTTCAAAATTAAGTGATTTTTTGAAATTTTGATATCCAAATTTTTTTCTCCATAAATAGATGAAATACCTAAAATCACATTTTAAGAATAACTATTCAAACAAAATTTTCATTTGAAGCTTTTATAAAAAATTTCTTTGTGAAATTTTTTTTCACAAAATTTTGTAACACTATAAAAATCATTTTTAAAAAAAACTAAAACAAACGGGCCCTGAAAGTGATGGTATATTTGTGAAAATTCTACATATGACTTTAAGATAACTGTGTCTATGTATGTTGCAATAGATTAATTATCATAAAAAACTATATACTAGTACAGTACTCATTATATTAAAATAGAATATGAGTCAGTGTTGAATCTTGAAACACAGTACTTCTCACTGGTCATGGTAAATTGTACCATGTGCGTGTAATATAATTTTCAAGTATGTAGACATACAAAAGATTTTTATGCACAAAAATAACAAAATCCTTGTAGAAATCACCTTTCTCAATATCATAATTTTGCTACCTTGGTAGTCAGTAGCATCTCCCAGATTCCTGACCTTGGATCTCTAACAGTGTATAAAGAAAACAAATTTCCGTGTTTCCTGCTAGGCTGGAGGAGCTATATGTGAGTAGTAATTTAATTCTTTTAAGAAAAGAGTGCCGATGTTTACAGTGAAATACTAGTATTATGTAACAATTAATGATAGAGATTTTCTTAGGATACTACAACCCTAAACATAATAAAATTATGAAAAAGCCATAAAATTAAAAAAATATATACAATTAAGCTATAAAATTAAGTTTTATTTTTTTTATTCATACCTTTTAACGTGTCAAAGACACTACATATATAATTCTTATAATGGATGATCAATTAAAAGCCCAAATATAAAAAGAGCCCAATAACAATACTAATAATATAAGTTCTATTATTACCTCTATAACAATAACAATATTAATAATTAATATTATAAATCATATTATACCCTCTATCATTGTTGTCGGGTTCACTTAAACGTTCTCCTCAAGGTTCTAAAATTACTCCCGGATCTCATTCCTTAAACTGAATAATCATAACAGAAAATTTATCTTGAGTCACTGGTGGAAGGTTCTCCGTAGTTGCTTTCAAGTTACGAAACCCATGACTTGAATCTTTGGCACATGTATTACTGTTCAGCATTTCTTTGAAAACACTATCAAAATCAACATTAGCATCTACAATAGCAGCTTGGTATTCAATTTTCTTCCCTGATGTAATCTTTTGCAATGGATTAAGACCAAATCCACCATCCTTTGTGTTCCTGATTTTTCCATAAGTTGCATAATCCACTTTGTTGCTCCTCCATAATCCTGCAGCATTGCTCGAAAGAACCGTAGCATCAAATTTTGCATATAAGATAACACCCACAAACCTTCTTTCTTAAAGTAAGGATGAGCTAAAGCTGCTTTTGCACTCAGTCGTTGCCTTGCTTTGTATCGAACCATTGATGTCAGAAGTTCCCATCTCACTCCCCAGTCTAAACCCAACAGCTCAAAGCCCCTCATAAGTTCAGCACCACATCGAGGCTTGGAAGTTTTTCTCCATGCAACCAAGTCATAGTCACACCTCTTCAGTTGACGGTTGAATTGTATGAGGCTATTATCAGTGCGTAAACCGGGAAATATGTCATTTGGAGAAATATTAGACAAGTATGGTAGATATCAAATCTATTAGGAAGATTCAATTGCCATAAGACTGGAGAGAGTGCAGTCGCAATTGGACAGAGGGTGCAGATGGAGTATGTGTGCTCATAATGTATTGCTCTAGTGCAACATATCTTGGATCCAAAAGAAACTCCTTAAGAATGTAGTTAATGCCAACTTGCAAATCAGTAGTAGCTCCAAGATCAATTATTTCGAATGTATGAGATCCTTCAGAAAAAAATAAATTTTCGTGGCTTCATATCCCTGTGCACAATACCAGTGGAGTGAAGACCATCTAATACAAACAAGAGTTGTCTTATGATTGTTTAAATAATTCTATTTTTTTCTTGTATGTTGAAAAAAATCATCGACTATAATTATTTTCCTGGGATTGCGTTGCATTACAAATGGTGCTTGCAAAAGTATATGCCCAACTCGACGCAATATATCAGGACCCTTTGCAAATCAATCAACCGTGTCCAGACTTGATGAAACAGGTATGATTCTAATATGAGAAACATCACCATGTGAAGATCGAAATCCAAGTATCCCACAAAATCCAGCAGGTACTCTCACCCCTCCAGAAGTATCAACACCCAGAGAGAAATCAACAAAATTAGCAGCAACAACTACCGCAACACCACTAGAGGAGTCACTCGGTACACGATAGGAACAATAGGATTTGTAGTTGTTCCAGAAGGCGTATTTTCGCCACTGATACTACTAAAATTACTCACCACTAACTCCTCAAGCTTAGTTACCATAGGATCCTTCCAATCCTCAACCTCGAGCACACGTAAATATGGTTCCTCTGTATAACAATCTTAATCTAATCTCGACGGATCAAATTCATGTATGCCAAGCAGATTTGTAAATCCATAAAGAAGAAAATCACCATCGACATTCGACGAACGGTCATCTGGAACCATAGAGAACTCATGATTTAACTTTCTTTTGTAATTACTAACTTGTTCATAATCAAAGGAAATTAAAGGAAATTATAGTTCCCAAGCGACATATGTATCAAGAGCTCCCTAAACTTCCTCTTTGACATTTGAAAGTTCCTTAATAGACTTGGCAAGCTTAGTAGCCTTGGAAATGGTTGGCAGAGGTATTTCAACAAATACATTGTGGGCAACATATGAGAGTTCAATTTCATTATATTTTCTTGACTCACTTGTTGCATAATACAAAGACCCAAAACCAATATGATCTGGAGGTTTCGGAGGAATCGCATAATCGAACTAAGAAAGGGAGTGATTATTCTTCTGTGTTATAATGGACAATGATGAAGGATCATTGTATCCCCCTGATTCATTCAGAATAAGTTGCCTTGGTTGTTTTGCTGATTTTACTCTTGGGGTTTCTTCAACAATAACCGATATATTGTTTACAGAGCTATCAAAGGAAAAACTTACCTCATTGGACTTAAATGATTCATCTTTCTTATCTGACACCGAGTCATCAATCTCTTTGTCAATATGATGATCAACAGGGGCCTCAACATGACTATCATCATGTACCTTAATTACACGATCAAAATTGCTTGTGGCTTCCGCCTCAACAGCATTACTAAAATGGGATGTAGGTGATATGGTTTTGTGAGATGTTTTCTTAAAACAGGGATGAGACACTTGCAAATGCTTCTCAAAATCTCTTCTATTACTCGAGTGGGTTTGATATTTATGATTAATTGTGAAGGTGTTTGTTGGTTAGAGTTGTTGGTGATAATTGTTGTAGTGGTATGAATAATGAGATATTGAATAGGATGAATATGAGTTAGGATTAGGTGAATGTGGTGAATACCCATGATTTAGATACAAACTTGGTGATGATGATCTAACATGAGTGTAACAAGGTGTAAAAATTTCTCATGGAAAAGACGGAAATAAGGGATTGATATGAGATGTAAGAGAGGGGATTGTGGGGTAGGTTGGCGGAATGCTCCATAGATGAAATGGGGTGTTAAGTTGGAATACTCCATGGGAGAGATTGAGTGCAAGAATGAAAGCATCAATGTTAGGGTGGTAGAACCCTAAGCCTAATAAAACTATGAAAAAGCTATAAAACTAAGAGAAAGATAAAACTAGCTATAAAATTTAAACTTCATTTCTTTTCATTCATACTCTTAAATGCGTCAAAGACAATATATATATATATATATATATATATATATATATATATATATATATATATATATATATATATAGTTCCCATAATGGATGATCAATTAAAAGTCCAAATACAAAAAGAGCCCAATAACAATACTAATAATATAAGTTCTATTTTTACCCCTCTAACAATAACAATACTAATAATTAATATTATAAATTATATTATACCCTCTATCAGATTTAAATATAATCAGTTAACCAAAATAAAGAGCAGGAACTCACTCATATGATATTGTCATACCCCAAAATTTGCCCATACTATTTCTCCTATTCAAATTCAAATCAATACACAAAGCTCCTAGACACATTCTTCTACACAAGGCTCTAAAACTAGGGTTTGGGCTTATTCAAAGGAAAATCAGTGAATCAGTGGCTCCAAGGCATCTCATATGGCTCAATATATCTCACATCCTCTCCATGAAAAGTATCAAGTCTCAGCTTAAAGGATTGATCACTCAAATGTTCAGAAAGTCAACAGTCGACTGGGTTGACCTAAAAGTCAACTGTGGTCAAAGTAAAGTCAAAATTCCTGATGTTTGGCTAACCTCTTCATTTTGAAGTATCATTCATCATTTGATCAAGGATTGATCATGATTCATCAAGAAAAGATCAGAAATCAACAAATTCAAAAGTTTCTAAATTAGGGTTTTCTAGGAGAAAGTCAACCTAACTTTGACCGACCATATCTTTTTCATACTTTATCAAAAATTCCCCAACCAAAGCCTATTCCCAAAGAAATTTCATTCTCTACAACTTCTATGTTGGGCTCAAAGTCAAGAAATGCACCATTTGAGAGATATGAGCTAATACATTACAGGTTCTTCTAGAAGATCGCAAAAAACAGTTTTTGTCAGGAGGAATATCATCAAGATAAAATAACCAAATGAAAAACATAATCCAAAGTGGCTTGTAGAGGACATCTTGAGGTTTCCAAAAAGTCTTAGAACACTTCCATATGATAAATATTGAATGAGTTATGGCTTGCACAAGTTGGTCGATTTTTGAGAATTACGTGAAGCCCTGAGTGATGAAATTTATACTTTCGAGTATTGGGCCCAGGAATTTGTGCTACCCACGTGATATTAAGCTTAAAAGAGGCCCAAGGATCAATTGATATTCATTTTAGTATTTATTTTATTTATTTTTGGATTTATTCATATAAATTCATTAGTAAATCAAATAAAATCTAAATAAATCACAAATAAGTGAAATAAAGTATATGATTCAATCATCAAATAATCAATCAATCTAAATTGATTCTTAACTCAGAAATATATGGAAAATGGGTGGAAAATAGATTGAATCGAAAATAGAAACTCTTGGCTCAAAAGAATCAAATTATATTTCTCATTCAATACTTGATTTTTTCTTCAAATATTTTAAACCCTAATAAGGCTCTCTATATAAAGGGAACAGGTTCAGAATAGAGAGGGGGGGTTTTTGGACGAAAAACAAAGGCTTGCCTCCAAGAAGATTTCCAATCTTTCAAAGTTCATCATGAACTAGGGCACGCTAGAGTTCTATCCACAGCTCTCATCATTCAATTCCGGGCATTGGATTACAATCCTGAAGGCTCTAGAAATCGTTCCCAATCCTTGTTGAAGCTTGGAGTACGACCAGCCACCATCTTCGTGTTGCTCTATCATGGCAGTGAAGTTTAATTTTCAAACTCTGCATTTACGTAACATGAATCTATTATGCATATATATTTGTCTTTATGGTGAAGTTTAGAATCTTTTTGAATCGTTGTTCATGAGTTTTGGTCCAGGAATGAGAAAACACCATTGCTAGGGCACCATAAAACGTTGCATTCGGGTTCAGCTGTACAAGGATTTTTAAGCAAAATAGACCCCACCATCGTGATCAGGAGTTGATTTTAAGGGGGTCTGGGTGTGTCGTTTTCTTTTTCTGCTCGTTTCTGCAGGTTTCGCCGCCGTAGATTGCCGGAGAAGACAACCGGACATCACTGTTCCGGTGTCTGCAAGGGTTTCAGACGGTTGACCTGCATGCATGGCCCACGCGCGAGACTCCTATTGGCCGGTCAAAGCGATACGTCCTCTCTCTCCTCTTTGATTCGTTGGGTCAGGATATCATGGGCCCCATTTATGTTTAGTTTGACTGTTTCTAATTAACATTTATTGTTTTTATATATTATGTTTTCATTATTCAACATACAGTAACACAAGTGCAGCCCAGTGGAGAAGAAAGGGGGTTTTAAGGCTTTGACGCGCAAGACAGGAGGTCGATTCCTAGCAGCGACGTCCTAATGTTTTTATCACTCATTTATTTAGGTTTGCTTACAGATCCACTGTGCTTAGCTTTCACACGCCCGTGGTGCACCCTCGCCACAGCAGCCACTTGATTAGCTTCTCAATAGATCCAACGTACCTGAATACGAAGGACCACCATGAATCTGCGGAGGTGTGGAACACCTGATCCAAAGCTAGGTTTTTTAATCTTTTATTTATTTTTAATTATATGAATGTCTTTTTATTGATTTCTTTTTTATTTTCTATTATTATTATTATAACTTCTTTTTTAAATTAGTTTCTATATATAATTTTTATAATTATTTATATTTTAATCGAAAACTCGATTTTTTTTTACAATAATAATTTAGTTATGGTTTTTAGTTAATAATTATTTTTGGGGTTAATAAAAATGTTTTATGCCTTAAACCCTGATTTTATCATGATGGCTAATCACTGTTATTGGTAGGTGTTATCCACTAACGCGCCTTATAAACCCTTTTGGTCACAATAAGTTTTCTTTTAAGGTTTATAGATCATTCATACACTGAAAATTATTTTCTTTTGTGCAAATTTACAGGGTTATTTCAAGTTCTTCAGCCACGCGCTTCGCCCGACCAAAAGCTAAGTCTTCTAATTTTTTATATATTTATTTTTTAATTACTTAATTCCTCTTTTATTTATTACCAATGCCTTGTATTTGCCACAAAAAGTTTTCTACCTTTCTCTTCTTTATTTTTCAGGGTTAGCCAAGATCCTCCGACTACGCACCTTCAGAGCTAAGTTTCCAATCCTTATTTTATTTTATATAAACATTATTTTACTTTCTGCCTTTTGCCCAAAATAGGGTTTGCCTCGAATAGTCAATACACTCACCCTTATTTATTTTCCTCTTAATTTGTAGAGTTGATCAAGGGTTCGAGGAAGATCAAGGCTCAACATAATTATTCATCCCTCTTGTTCCTTATTCTTTCTGTCTTTTAATTTCCCCCATCCCCGCAGGTGTTTATTGTAATAGCGTAGGACATTTATCTTTCCGCCTTTAATTTCTGCTCATTTTAAACTGCGTGGTTAGTAATCTTAGGGAGTGCAAGCCTTTAACACAAGTAGATAACTAATTACAAGATAAATATCTGAATTAACCACCTGATTGTGCCACACACGCACCTTTAGGGTAATCCCTCTGGTTGCCTTGATGCCTTATACTGTTGCCTTATTGTTGCCTTGTTGCCTCTAAAACATACTAAATAGTCAAAGTCCCTCGATTCCGAGGATACCTAAAGCAAAACAAATGTTGCCCTCGGTTCATTATCATCGTCAATTTTGTCCCTCGATGTTGCCTTATAAGATGATTGTCCCAATTGCTAAGGTATCCTCGCATGATGCCTTAAATGACTATTATATCCTTCCCTTAGACTACCTGCCTTCTTTATGGCAAGGGACAGTCTTATGGAAAGCGATTGCTCGATGACCCTTTAACATCCAATTGAAGGACTTCCTACCCTTTATGGTATGGATAGACCCTTTCACCCGAAAGACTAACAGAACAATTTTTCAAACTTAGGGTAAGTAGCTTTTAATTGCTTGCTCAATTCAAATTCAAAATTCAAACTCTTTTTCCACTAATTTTCAAATACTTTTCAAAAGACTACGCTTATTTACAAGCTAAAGTTCTTCTTCAAAGTTTTTACTTTTCACACCTCATTTTCAAACATTTCAAACAATACAAAAGCGAGCTAAGCAATTAAGAGCCCATGGATAACCATGGATGCAAAGGGTGCCTTACACCTTCCCTTTGTATAACTTACCCCCCGAACTCAATCTCTTTTCAAAAGGTCTTTTTCTGTTCTTTTAGCCTTTCTATAAATTGGATAAAATAAAAGTCGATGGCGACTCATGCTTAACCGCGACATTTTCTTTAAAATTCAGTTCACCGTATTATAGAACTGGCGACTCTGCTGGGGAATACTTTCGAATAAAAATAGGGGTTACCTTAAAGTTTAGGATCACTTTAATAATTGTTTGTTTGCTTACTTTATTCTTCACGGTTGTTTTTGGGTTTTGAATGGAAGATGAATCCTATACCCGGATTCGAGTGCACCTTAAGATAGGAGCGGCATAGTCATGGAGACCCCCCTTGTGCATGCTTGGGGTTGGTCAAAATGAAGTTCGCACTTGAGTTAGGCCTCCACTGGTTATTGTGTACCTCTTTTGCATGAGAGAGGTTTACGCATGTATCTTTGGGTGCGTCGGAGCTCAGGGACCTTTAGTCACCTTTAAACCATCTTGGCCTTTAGGAACGTAGTGGGAGGACTACTCTTGATGCATGTTAAGGGCATAGTCGCTACCCGATACTACAAATCAGATAGGTTCTTTCTCAAAGTATCATTGCGTGGTATGCATGTACCATGTTCGAGGGTGCTTTAGAGGGGCTGACAATTCTGAGTAACTTGGTAGAACCCGTTGCTGATATCTTCCTTATCCTTAGAAGTACCTTTGGGGAAGGGTAGTCACCTGGTAATACTTCATGCAAGCCTTTAAACTTAAGGACTCTTGTGTGACTTGCTTGTTATCTAACCCTTCTATTTCCTTGCAGGATTTGCTTGTAGGACATTTCGTCTTTATTACCTTAGGCTTTACTTAATGCATTGCATCTGCATGACATCATGGCTTCATAACATTGCATGTTAACCAACCCTTTCAAGGATCTTAGGAATTTAGGGCGCACGATTTCAGGGGCCCTTATCAAGGACTAAGTTCTATCAAGGGGCAAGAGGATTTATTTTCCTCTGGCCATTTGTCTTCCAAATCAAAGACACCGTACCTATCAAGGGGCAAGGGGATTTATTTTCCTCTAGCCACATACCTTCCAATCCAAAGGTTTAGCACCTGCCTAGGGGCAAGAGGATTTATTTTCCACTATCCATGTACCTTCAAATTCAGAAGTATCCCTAATCAGAGGCGATGACCCACTCGATATGGTGAGCTTGATTCTCAAAGAAAGACATTCAAAGACAAAAGTCAGAATTCTTCATACAAAGACGCGACCAAACCATTTTCTAACGTTGCTAACTAAATTCCTAAAGATCCTTGAAAAGATTGCATTTGCATTCATAACATCACATAAAACTAACTTTTCCTTTCAGGTCGACCAACTGGTCAGAAAAATACCATCAACAAATCAATCTCTGTCAGATATACATTCTGGAAAGCATATCCCTCCAGACATTCTGAAAACACTTACATCAGATATACATTCCGGAAGCTCGAACCCCGGACATTCTGAAAGTTCCAATCAGATGAACATTCTGGAAGCTTGACCCCCAGACTTGTGAAACATTCCAATCAGATATACATTCCGGAAGCTCGAACCCCAGACATTCTGAAGGTTCCAATCAGATGAACATTCTGGAAGCTTGACCCCCAGACTTCTGAAACATTCCAATCAGATATACATTCCGGAAGCTCGAACCCTGGGCATTCTGAAACATTCTTATCAGATACACATTCCGGAAGCTGGAACCCCGGATACTCTGAATCTTTACACCAGTTCCACAACAACGACGCAAGCCAGATGCACCTAAGCGTCAATTCACCAAGATTAATATGTCATTGGCTCACGCATTACAACATCGGTTGAAGTTCGAATTGACTATTCTGAGGGACCCTCCTAAGAATTCTAACACCTTAACTCCTGGCTATAAACTCAATGCGAGGTGCACGTACCATTCCAACAGTCCTGGACATGACACTAATAATTGTTAACACAGAAGAAAAAGATCCAAGACATGATCGATGCTGTTGAAGTTGAGTTCAATCCTCCTGAGACTCCTGTGGTGATTACCGCTCCCACGCCTAGTCATGACAATACTGATCGACGTCTAGAAGGATGCACTTTTTGGATCATTAGTCCTACTTTTATTTGCAATTTCTTTTCTGTTCGTTTAAACATTCGACTCATGATAGACATTATCTGTTTTAATAATCATCATCAGTGCATTGCATATGCTTGTCTTGAATTAATTATTTTGCTATCACTCATTTTAAATTATGTCTTTACTTTGCATATTTTTTGTGATATTCAACTCCTGCTAGGTTGTAAGCCTTTTAAGGGAGGATGACGAAAACGACACCGCAACCTCATACAGTATGCTTTTGAACGGACCATGTTGACGATGTACAGGCATTGTTTCAATTCCTAAACAGTGGAGATATAAGGATGTTAATCCCTCGTCAACCCCTTTGAGCCTAAGAAGTAGAAGTTTCTTTCTTGTACTAATTAAAACCCTTGATCATAACCTGGGGCAGGGTAGTTCTCAGTTAATTTGTCTGTGCATTCTATTTTTAAGAGAATCATTCAGCACACCTTTCGACAAAGGTTTCAATCACAAGCGTTCATCCGCACACATCAAAGAAGTGTTGGAGATGTCAATCAAAAGCCAATGATGGTTCATCAATCACTAAGTAAGGCAGTCAATATCTTTCAAAAACAAAAATGATGAAAAAACATATATACAAAGAAAAGCCTGCTAAGTCAAAAATCAAAAAAGAAGACTTAGGCAAAAATCAAGGCATCCGGTGACTGTATGCTCAAAATAGACAGTTCAGGCAAAAGTTAGGGATATCAAAAGATGAAAGAAGAGAAGTCAATAAATTCCTGAACTACTCAAAGTTGTGACTACCAAAAGGAAGAAGTGACTGCCATCTCAAAAGTTCTCTCTGCTTGTGAACCATCATCATTATCAAAGGTGCAAATCCAAAAGTCTCTTGCAACCTGAATGCATAAGTTGAATCAACTGAGCTTAGGATTGAAGATCATCACGAAGAGGGGTGGGTACAATCAAATTTTTAGCCTTTATCCTTTGTTTCTTAAACCGTGAACCAAGCCACGTTACAACCCTTGAAAGTCCTAATTGAAGCATGGTTAGTTCGGAAGCATACTGTCACCAAAAAGGTATCCCGACTCCTTAAGGTTTACTACAAATGTTAAGTTGATATCCTGTTTTTTTACAAACATCACATCGTTACGAATATCATGTTTTTACAAATATCACGCTTTTACATCTTTTGTTTTAATGTTTTTTCAAAAAACTCAAGACAAACGTATGCATTGCATCTCATGAATTCATTATTAAACATATTCTGCTACATAATTTCAAATGTTAGCATCAGAAAGAACTTGCAACAGGGTACAATTAATGACTGAAAGTTATCCTGACAGACAAGATTACCCCGAGAAGCAATGTCTCCTACGTATACAAGGGGCGTGGCACGCTTTGCCCAATCAATCTGGGGCAATCAAGTCAAGATTCGAAGAATCTCTCAAATGCCAAATAGTCAAAGGCACACATCCCAAGTGGGCTTCAAGCTATTTCCCGATCAATCAGGGGCAATCAAGTCAAGATTCTGAGAATCTCTCAAGGGCGCCAAAACAATTAGGGGCATGCATCCAAATAGATCTGAAGCCCTATGATTACTAGGGGCATGTCACCTATAGTGAACGTCTCATAAAGTCCTCGCAAGGCGAATCTTTTCAAAGTCTCTACTAGCAGGGGCAAATCTATACAAGTTCAGTTTGACATCTTGATCAATACTCAGTGATGTGTCCTAATCGAATCCTGGAATGGTAGTTACTATAATGCTGGGGGCAATATCCAAGATATCCATGCCTTCCCACAACTCCGATTTCACAAGATCATATCCCCACAGAGAAATCCTCAAGAAGATATCTTCAAACATACTCGTCCCGACAAAGACATGGTTCCCCAACATGGCTTACTAATATCTTTCACCCTCAATCAGGGTACATCAAGTTACTGATCATCCCCAAGCAAGAATCATAAATTCCCAGCTGAGCATCTCCAAGAAAAGATCAAAACATCAAACTCACAATGACATGGAGATTTATCTTCTCAATCAAGATGCTTCGAGTAACATAAATCATAGCCATACATCATATACATCACATGCATATTCATACATTGCATGCGGTTATAATTCACGCATAACATACAAAGCGTCCCATTCATTTTTGAGAACTCCATATCATTCATTACATACATCATAAACATTGCATAAAACTGACATTGTTACCAAGTGAATATGTGACAGGTACATTACAAAGATTCGAATCTTATTCAAAACAAAGCCTAACGCACGACCTTCCAGACATCTACGGATGCAATTGATAATAGTCTAACGCACGACTTATTCATCAACCTAACGCACGGTTTTCCAGACATCTGAGGATGCAAATTGGATTAGTCTAACGCACGACTTATTCATCAACCTAACACACGGTTTTCCAGACATCTGAGGATGCAATTGAGAATAGTCTAACGCACGATTTATTCTTCGACCTAACGCACGGTTTTCCAGACATCTGAGGATGCAATTGAGAATAGTCTAACGCACGATTTATTCTTCGACCTAACACACGGTTTTCCAGACATCTGAGGATGCGATTGAGAATAGTCTAACGCACGATTTATTCTTCGACCTAACACACGGTTTTCCAGACATCTGCTGATGCAAACTATACCCAATCTAACGTACGACTCAACCTAAGTCTATTCCTCAGAAACAGTCCAATGTACGACACATTCTGACTCTCAAGTATATCAAGTCGGATGGCATCTTCAAGCCCATCTCCGACAAAAGTCCCTACTTCAGCTAGGGCAAATTTCTTGATATTCTAGTGTTCAATCATCTTCCACCTTCAGATGCCGACTGGCATACAAACCACTCTACATCTTCAGGTTTAAGGTAATTGAACAGGGGCAGCTGTCATACCCCAAAATTTGCCCATACTATTTCTCCTATTCAAATTCAAATCAATACACAAAGCTCCTAGACACATTCTTCTACACAAGGCTTTAAAACTAGGGTTTGGGCTTATTCAAAGGAAAATCAGTGAATCAATGGCTCCAAGGCATCTTATATGGCTCAATATATCTCACATCCTCTCCATGACAAGTATCAAGTCTCAGCTTAAAGGATTGATCACTCAAATGTTCAGAAAGTCAACAGTCGACTGGGTTGACCTAAAAGTCAACTGTGGTCAAAGTAAAGTCAAAATTCCTGATGTTTGGCTAACCTCCTCATTTTGAAGTATCATTCATCATTTGATCAAGGATTGATCATGATTCATCAAGAAAAGATCAGAAATCAACAAATTCAAAAGTTTCTAAATTAGGGTTTTCTAGGAGAAAGTCAACCTAACTTTGACCGACCATATCTTTTTCATACTTTATCAAAAATTCCCCAAACAAAGCCTATTCCCAAGGAAATTTCATTCTCTACAACTTCTATGTTGGGCTCAAAGTCAAGAAATGCACCATTTGAGAGATATGAGCTAATACATTACAGGTCCTTCTAGAAGATCGCAAAAAACAGTTTTTGTCAGGAGGAATATCATCAAGATAAAATCTCCAAATGAAAAACATGTTCCAAAGTGGCTTGTAGAGGACATCTTGAGGTTTCCAAAAAGTCTTAGAACACTTCCATATGATAAATATTGAATGAGTTATGGCTTGCACAAGTTGGTCGATTTTTGAGAATTACGTGAAGCCCTGAGTGATGAAATTTATACTTTCGAGTATTGGGCCCAGGAATTTGTGCTACCCACGTGATATTAAGCTTAAAAGAGGCCCAAGGATCAATTGATATTCATTTTAGTATTTTATTTTATTTATTTTTGGATTTATTCATATAAATTCATTAGTAAATCAAATAAAATCTAAATAAATCACAAATAAGTGAAATAAAGTATATGATTCAATCATCAAATAATCAATCAATCTAAATTGATTCTTAACTCAGAAATATATGGAAAATGGGTGGAAAATAGATTGAATCGAAAATAGAAACTCTTGGCTCAAAAGAATCAAATTATATTTCTCATTCAATACTTGATTTTTTCTTCAAATATTTTAAACCCTAATAAGGCTCTCTATATAAAGGGAACAGGTTCAGAATAGAGAGGGGGGTTTTTGGACGAAAAACAAAGGCTTGCCTCCAAGAAGATTTCCAAACTTTCAAAGTTCATCATGAACTAGGGCACGCTAGAGTTCTATCCACAGCTCTCATCATTCAATTCTGGGCATTGGATTACAATCCTGAAGGCTCTAGAAATCGTTCCCAATCCTTGTTGAAGCTTGGAGTACGACCAGCCACCATCTTCGTGTTGCTCTATCATGGCAGTGAAGTTTAATTTTCAAACTCTGCATTTACGTAACATGAATCTATTATGCATATATATTTGTCTTTATGGTGAAGTTTAGAACCTTTTTGAATCGTTGTTCATGAGTTTTGGTCCAGGAATGAGAAAATACCATTGCTAGGGCACCATAAAGCGTTGCATTCGGGTTCAGCTGTACAAGGATTTTTAAGCAAAATAGACCCCACCATCGTGATCAGGAGTTGATTTTAAGGGGGTCTGGGTGTGTCGTTTTCTTTTTCTGCTCGTTTCTGCAGGTTTCGCCGCCGTAGATTGCCGGAGAAGACAACCGGACATCACTGTTCCGGTGTCTGCAAGGGTTTCAGACGGTTGACCTGCATGCATGGCCCACGCGCGAGACTCCTTTTGGCCGGTCAAAGCGATACGTCCTCTCTCTCCTCTTTGATTCGTTGGGTCAGGATATCATGGGCCCCATTTATGTTTAGTTTGACTGTTTCTAATTAACATTTATTGTTTTTATATATTATGTTTTCATTATTCAACATACAGCAACACAAGCGCAGCCCAGTGGAGAAGAAAGCGGGTTTTAAGGCTTTGACGCGCAAGACAAGAGGTCGATTCCTAGCAGCGACGTCCTAATGTTTTTATCACTCATTTATTTAGGTTTGCTTACAGATCCACTGTGCTCAGCTTTCACACGCCCATGGTGCACCCTTGCCACAGTAGCCACTTGATTAGCTTCTCAATAGATCCAACGTACCTGAATACGAAGGACCACCATGAATCTTCGGAGGTGTGGAACACCTGATCCAAAGCTAGGTTTTTTAATCTTTTATTTATTTTTAATTATATGAATGTCTTTTTATTGATTTCTTTTTTATTTTCTATTATTATTATTATAACTTCTTTTTTAAATTAGTTTCTATATATAATTTTTATAATTATTTATATTTTAATCGAAAACTCGATTTTTTTTACAATAATAATTAATTATGGTTTTTAGTTAATAATTATTTTTGGGGTTAATAAAAATGTTTTATGCCTTAAACCCTGATTTTATCATGATGGCTAATCACTGTTATTGGTAGGTGTTATCCACTAACGCGCCTTATAAACCCTTTTGGTCACAATAAGTTTTCTTTTAAGGTTTATAGATCATTCATACACTGAAGATTATTTTCTTTTGTGCAAATTTACAGGGTTATTTCAAGTTCTTCAGCCACGCGCTTCGCCCGACCAAAAGCTAAGTCTTCTAATTTTTTATATATTTATTTTTTAATTACTTAATTCCTCTTTTATTTATTACCAATGCCTTGTATTTGCCACAAAAAGTTTTCTACCTTTCTCTTCTTTGTTTTTCAGGGTTAGCCAAGATCCTCTGACTACGCACCTTCAGAGCTAAGTTTCCAATCCTTATTTTATTTTATATAAACATTATTTTACTTTTTGCCTTTTGCCCAAAATAGGGTTTGCCTCGAATAGTCAATACACTCACCCTTATTTATTTTCCTCTTAATTTGTAGAGTTGATCAAGGGTTCGAGGAAGATCAAGGCTCAACATAATTATTCATCCCTCTTATTCCTTATTCTTTCTGTCTTTTAATTTCCCCCATCCCCGCAGGTGTTTATTGTAATAGCGTAGGACATTTATCTTTCCGCCTTTAATTTATACTCATTTTAAACTGAGTGGTTAGTAATCTTAGGAAGTGCAAGCCTTTAACAGAAGTAGATAACTAATTACAAGATAAATATCTGAATTAACCACCTGATTGTGCCACACACGCACCTTTAGGGTAATCCCTCTGGTTGCCTTGTTGCCTTATACTGTTGCCTTATTGTTGCCTTGTTGCCTCTAAAACATACTAAATAGTCAAAGTCCCTCGATTACGAGGATACCTAAAGCAAAACAAATGTTGCCCTCGGTTCATTATCATCATCAATTTTGTCCCTCGATGTTGCCTTATAAGATGATTGTCCCAATTGCTAAGGTATCCTCGCATGATGCCTTAAATGACTATTATATCCTTCCCTTAGACTACCTGCCTTCTTTATGGCAAGGGACAGTCTTATGGCAAGCGATTGCTCGATGACCCTTTAACATCCATGGATGCAAAGGGTGCCTTACACCTTCCCTTTGTATAACTTACCCCCCGAACTCAATCTCTTTTCAAAAGGTCTTTTTCTGTTCTTTTAGCCTTTCTATAAATTGGATAAAATAAAAGTCGGTGGCGACTCATGCTTAACCGCGACATTTTCTTTAAAAGTCAGTTCACCGTATTACAGATATTAAATTAGGATTTAAATTATCCTCCATGTAAACAAGTACATCTGCACAAGTATTCAATTCGTGGAAAAAATGACAAACTCACACCTTCCAATTCATATTGATTAATTGTTGAATTTGTTGATCCAATCGCCTTTCAATTACATTACCTTGTCCAAAATCCAAAATATTTTGAATAACCACTTTTAAACCAATATGAAACTCAATAGCTCGATACTCCATCTCTTTTGTTAATTTTATTCCTTTTAGCACACCCCAAAATTCAATAATATATGCACTATAAGAACTCAAATATCTTGTGAAACCTTCAAGTCATTCATTCGTACAACTTCTTAGAAGACCAGCACATCTAGCTATCAAGTCATTCTTAGTAACTTCATATGTATTTAATCTAACCTAATCCGAATTTGGAGGAGTCCACCTTATTTATTTAGCCTTTTGAGCCAACTTCTTCTTACTACTTTGCTACTGCGCTAAAAAAAATATTCATGAGCAACTTTAGTAATACGCCGCCACAGAATTTTAGGTCTAAAAAAATTTCATCATGTTATTCCTTACTCCTCCACATCCAAAATGCATGGTAAAAGGTTGGCCAAAGTTCAAACCACGACGGATCTTCATTAATACCAAAATTCAAGTAGTATTCATCGACCATTTAATATTACTAGTAAAAAAGAGCTCATCATATTTGTAATGCGGTGAACTGACTTTATTCAAAATGTTGCGGTAAGCAAGAGTCGCCGCCGAATTTTATTTTATCCAAATTAAATAGAAAGGCTAAAAGAACAGAAAAAAACCTTTTAAAAGAAAATTGAGTTCGGGGGGTAATTTATACAAAGGGAAGGTGTAAGGCACCCTTTGCATCCATGGTTTTGCATGGGCTCTTAATTGCTTTGCTCTTTTGAAACCAAAAGTTTAGAAATGTAGAAGAAGAAAATAAGGATTTTAGCTCGTAAATGAGCATAGCCTTTTTGAAGGTTTATGAAAAAGTGTAAGAAAAAGATTTAAGCCAGAGCAAAGCAATTAGGGGAAAATTACCTTGACATTGTAAAAGAGTTCTTTTAGCCTTTCAGGGCTATCCATACCATAAGAGGGCAGGAAGTCCTTTTATTTGGTGGTTGAAGGGTCATCGAGATTATCGTTCGCCATAAGACTGTCCCTGCCATAGAGGGGCAGGTAATCTAAGGGAAAGATCAGAATAGCCATCATTATTAGGCAACCAGAGGACACCTCAGCATTTCATAGGCAACTTCGAGGGACAAGATCATATAAGCGAATCGAAGGCAGCATCATTGGGACTTATGATCTGAATGAACTGAGGGCAGCATTGCTGAGGTGTCCTCGTATTCGAGGGACTTGGCTATTCTACACTGAAAACAAAAGGCAACAAGGCAACATGCAACAAGAAACAAGAGAGGTTACCATAAAAGGTGTGTGGGTGCACAATCACGTGATTAATTCAGAAAATTATCTTGTAAGTTATTCTATATTCAGTTCGAGGTTACACTCCCTAAATTACTAACCACACAGTAATAATATAATGCAGTTTTAAGTGCCTTCAAGGCCACACAATACAGTCCAGGAGCAGTTACATAATAAACCATGGGGAAGGGGAGGAAATGCAATAAAAACCCCAATAAAGCAAATAGTTTGACATAAGTAATAATAACAAGGGAATAATAAAAAGGGAAAGATTTTTAGGGTTACCGAACGTTCGAGCTTTGACCAGTTGGTTAACCCTGAAAATTGACAAAGGAAAAATAAACAGAAGGGTGAGTGCATTACCAATTCATTGGCGATTGAAGCTAACCCTATTTTAATCAAAAGAGGCAAAATAAAATGATATTTAAAATAATGATAAAATCAGGAACTTAACTCTTTGATCTGATATGGCGCGTAGTCGGACGAACCCCGATGGTAACCCTGAAAAACTGCACAAAGAAAAAAGGAAAATTTTTCAGTGTAGGAATGATCCTCGTAAACCCTGATTAGGGCATAAGTTAACTGTGGTTAATAGAATAAATAAAACCAAATTAATTAATTATTGGTTTTCAACCTAATTAATTAAATCGGCAAGAAATAAAGTTTCGATTAAATTACCTAACCCTAATATTTATTTTAATCAATTAATAAAAAGCTTTATAATTAATTAGATAATTTAAACAATTTAAATTAATTTAAATCAAATAAAACTATTAATTAAAATAAATATTTTTAATTTTTATCAATTAAATCAATAATGATTTTATGAAACAAAAGGAAATTTTAAAAGATTTTTTAAAATTAATGTTAACAAACAAAAATAAAGAATAAATAAAAAAACTATACAATAAATAATATATAAAATAAAGACAAGTTATGCAATTAAAAAGAAAAAGTTGAAAATCTTAGCTTGTGATCCTGTGTGGCAGGGGCTTGAAGGACCATGGTGCATCTGCGTTTTCTGGAGCGTTGGATGAGAGAGACTGGAGATTTGATGGCTGTCATCATGAGGGAGCGTCACACATACGAAAGCGAGACACACACGATTGCTGGGGGGTGACGCGCGCGAATTTTTCAAATCGCCCAATCACCTGCTGCCACGACTTCATCTTCTTCAAAGAAAAAAACTGTGACGCGTTTTTACACCGCCTGTTGCAGACATGCTATGGAAAGTCTATCCTTTTACACATGCAAAATTGTAAACCCCAGAAAACGGAACAAAAATTTGGCGCGATCCGATTGAAACGATCGTCCAGAGGCCACGATTTCAATGCTACCCATATTTAACCCTAATTTTACATGGAACACAAATCCCCAATTTGAAGGTCGTAAACCCTAACATGGTGAAACATCACCCATGCACTTAAACTCAGATTCAAGCATCCAGATAGATAACAAAGGTCATCATGAACACAAATATGGCATTAAAACATGTTAAGGATGCATGAATTCATGAGATCGATCTTG
Source organism: Vicia villosa (assembly GCF_029867415.1). Taxonomy (NCBI): domain Eukaryota; kingdom Viridiplantae; phylum Streptophyta; class Magnoliopsida; order Fabales; family Fabaceae; genus Vicia; species Vicia villosa. Next base: position 105,641 of record NW_026706063.1, read on the forward strand.
AAAAAAAGTGAACAAACCGTGAGCGATTTCGAATGGTTCTGAGTGTGTTTCTTGCGTGTGAGGATTGGGATTGCTTCAGTGATGTCCAGAGAGTGTATTGGAATGCTTCAAATTGCTTGAATTTGCCTCAAACTCTAAAACACTTTTGCAATTTTGCTTGATTTTTGAACTCGGGTTAGGGTTCTTTCCTCCAGAAATTTTTGTAACCCTTGCAATCTGTGAATGTTAGGTACTTATAATGGATTGAATTAGGGTGAATAATTGGCCTTGAATCTTAATAAATCTTGGATTTCAATCTTTGAAATTTGATTGAAAATATGGTTCCTAATGTTTCTATTGTTGTCCAATATTTGATTCTCCTTATTCCAATCAATACTTGGCTAATTAAGGGAATATATTTGATTGATTTCTTGACTTAAAATCAAAGCAAATAATATTTCTCATTTATTTTACTATTTTATATAATTTATTTATGATTTAAAGTGATAATAAAACCATAAAATAATTAATAAAATAATAAAAATAAAAAGACTCTTGTTTTGGGGCGTGCATGGGCTTAGAATAATGATAGGATAAATAGAATATAGGCCCATTTGAGAATATTTGGAGTTTTGGACCTTTTCTCTTCATGCATACCCTTAAAAATAGGTGAACTTGTGCACCTTGCCATTTCCTCATATTTCAACATTTTTTCAAGTTCTTGGACTTTTTAGAAACCTTGAAGAGTCCTATAACCAATTTCTTTGGTCCCAAGTCAAAATAATTTTCCATGCTCCTTGTATGCTCTTTTGAAAAAGATGACTTTTGGTTGATCTTCAAAAGGACCTATAATGTTTTGAGTCATATCTCTCAAATGAAGCATTTTTACACTTTGCATGTGAGAGACAAAGTTGTATAGAATTCAATTTCCTTCAAAATGAGCTTTGGATGGAAAATTTATGATGTTCCATGTAGGAGTTATGGCTGGTCAAAGTTCAGTTGACTTTCTCCTATGAAAACCCTAATTTAGAAACTCTTGAATTTGTTGGTTTCTGATCTTTTCTTGATGAACCATGATCAATACTTGATCATATGGTGAATGATACTTCAAAATAAGGTTGTTGACAAAAAATCAGGAGTTTTGACTGTACTTTGACCATAGTTGACTTTTAGGTCAAACTAATCGACTGTTGACTTTCTGAGCAATTGAGTGATCAATCATTGGAATTAAAACCTGAATTTTGTTATGGAGATAGTTTGAAACATCATAAGCCATATGAAATGCATTGTAGCCTTTGATTCATTCATTTTCTTCAGAGAAATCAAAACCGTAATTCTTTGGACCCTTGTTTAGGAGGATGTGTCTTTGAGCATTGTACTTTGATATGAGTTTGAATAAGAGAAATGGGATGGGTAAATTTTGGGGTATGACAACTTCCCCTGTTTAATTTTCTTAAACCTGAAGATGTAGAGTGGTTTGTCTTCCAGTCGGTATCTGAAGGCGGAAGAGGATTGAACACTAGAATACCCAGAAATTTGTACCATCGGGGACGGGCTTAGAGATGCCATCCGGATATTTGGGATTTGATTGTGATGGGCTTAAAGATGCCATCCAGCTTTGATAGACTTGGGGGGTTAGAATACGTCATACGTTAGACCGTATCTGGAGGATATGCTCAGGATGAGTCGTACGTTAGACTGAATCCACTGTAAGTGTCAAAGTAAGTCGTACGTTAGACCGGGTTTAGTTTGCATCGATAGATGTCTAGAAAGCCGTGCGTTAGGCTGAAAGATGGGTTGTACGCTAGAACGGATCCAATTTGCATTTGGCAAATGTCTGGAAAGCCGTACGTTAGGCTGAAGGATGGGTCGTGCGTTAGACCGGGTTTGTTGTGTTGATATTTGTCAGGATACACCGTGCGTCAGGTTGTGTGTCAGGACGAGTCGTGCGTCAGACTAAATCCTTTGGAGAAATAACAGAATGAGTCGTACGTTAGCCGAGCTTTGACGAGTCGTACGTTAGACCGTATTCAATAATTTGTCGAAATGAGTCGTACGTTAGGCTTTGCTTTGAATAAGGTTCGAATATTTGTAATGTACCTGTAAGATAATGTCAGCTTTATGCAATGTCATTGTGTATGCATTATATGACGAGTCTCTCAAAATAAATGAGAAACCCGTACGTCTATCATGAAGTAATGTATGCAATGTATGCATATGTATGTGATGTATATGATGTATGACTATGATTCATGCTATCTGGAGTATCTCGATTGAGAAAATAAATCTATATGTCTTTGTAATTTTGATGTCTGGTCTTGTTTTGAAGATATAAGCTAGGGATTTATGATTTCTGCTTGGGGATGGAAGCAATTCGGATGGTTGATCTTGATGTACCCTGACTGGGGATAAGAGATATGAATGACCTTGTTTGGAAAACAGAGGAGTGTCAGAGAATCGGCACTGTCGAAGATATAAACTCCGCTGGGCAATTGAATCTTTGTCGGGAAGAGGTCTTTTGGTGATTACTCTGTGGGGATCCCTCCAGACTATTGACTCCGAGGAAGGACCTTTGGATTACTTTGACATTGTCTTGTTGCCTTTCCTGTCTTTGCGAACATACAGATATTTTGCGAACGAAAAGATAAATAATAATCATGTTCATATGCATATGTTCATTCAAAATTATCATTGGACGTTTTGCGTATTCGAGAAAGAGAGGAAAAACTCAGAAACATAGAAAGGAAAATAACTTGTATTGAGAAAAAGCCGGGAATAGGCAAAATAATAGGAGAACATTTGTGTGTTTTTCTGAAAAGATACAAAGTAAAATAAAATAAAAATAGCTATGTGGAAAAAGTCCTATTGAGTTTCAATTCTGCTATTGCCATTATGTCTTTGAGCATCTCATCCCTTGCTTGTTAGAGAAAGATTATTGGACTGGTCCGTGCCCTTTGAACTTGACATTATTGATGAAACAGAATGATGGATGATCTGAACGAGACATAGCCATACGCTTTAGTCCTTAACTTTTGCCTAGGCCGCCCTTTCAGGTTTTCAGCCTACCAGGGTACCCTTTTTTGCCCACGTCGCCCTTTTGGGTTTTCAACTTGTCGGGTGTACATTTATATATATATATATCCCTAACTTTTGCCCAAACACATTTGGTTCGCCGGGATGCCCTTACTTTTGCCTAGGTACGTCGACCTAGCGGGTCGTATTTATAAGTAGTATTTTTTGACTATGTCTACGTTCACAGAGTGTGGAAAGTTTTCACCATCCATAGTAGTGAGTATCATTGCTCCTCTAGAGAAGATTTTCTTGATTACAAATGGTCCCTCATAAGTGGGAGTCCACTTGCCCCTAGGATCACCTTGTGGTAGAATGATTCGCTTTATTACCAAGTCACCAGTCTGGTACGCTTGTTGCTTGACTCTTTTGTTGAATGCCTTGATCATACACTTCTGATATAACTGCCCATGACAAACAGCCGCAAGCCTATTCTCATAAATCAGGTTTATCTGATCTAGTCGAGTCTGGATCCATTCATCTCCATCTAACTCTGCATCCTTCATGATTCTTAAGGATGGAATCTGAACTTCAATCGGTAACACAGCTTCCATGCCATAGACTAGTGAGAACGGGGTTGCCCCAGTTGAGGTGCGTGCTGAAGTGCGGTAACCATGAAGAGCAAATGGTAACATCTCATGCCAACCTTTGTAAGTAACAGCCATCTTCTGTACAATCTTCTTTATGTTCTTGTTGGCGGCCTCCACTGCGCCATTCATCTTTGGTCTATAGGGAGAAGAGTTGTGGTGTTTGATCTTGAATTGCGTGCAAAGTTCAGTAATCATCTTGTTGTTTAGGTTGGTACCGTTGTCTGTGATAATCCTTTCGGGGATGCCATACCGACAGATGAGGTTATGCTTAATGAATCGAGCCACCACATTGTTGGTAACAGAAGCAAATGAAGCAGCTTCTACCCACTTGGTGAAGTAACCAATGGCCACAAGGATGAAACGATGTCCATTAGAAGCAGTAGGTTTGATTTCCCTGATCATATCAATGCCCCACATCGCAAAAGGCCAAGGAGCGGTCAAAACATTTAAGGGAACTGGAGGTACGTGTACTTTGTCAGCATAGATCTGGCACTTGTGACAAGTTCTGGAATGCTGATGGCAGTCAGTTTCCATAGTGGACCAGTAATAACCCGCCCTCAAGATTTTTTTAGCCATAGTATGTCCACTTGAGTGAGTTCCAAAGATACCGTCATGCAGGTCTTCCATAATCTCTTATGCTTCCTTCTTGTTTACACAACGAAGCAGAGTTGAATCATGATTGTGCTTGTATAGGGTACCATTACTCAGGAAGAATTTGGAAGCAAATCTTCTTAAGAACTTCTTGTCATTGATAGATGCCCCTTCAGGGTATTCCTGAGCTTCGAGATATCTTTTCACTTCATGAAACCATGGCTTTTCTTCAACCTCATCAGTAGTTATCTCGTAGAAGTATGCCAGTTCATCACGTCTTTCAATAATAACTATAGGAGCCTCGTTGTCCCATCTGACCTTGAACATAGATGACATAGTAGCTAGGGCGTCTACCAACTGATTTTCCTCTCGAGGAATATGTTCAAAAGTAATCTCTTCGAAGTGTGGAATCAAAGATAACACCAAATCTTTGTAAGGCATGAGATTAGGATGCTTCATGTCCCATTCTCCTTTGATCTGACTAATTGCTAGGGATGAATCCCCATATACTTCCAAGAACTTGATTCTTAGGTCGATAGCGGCTCTGAGTCCTAAGATACATGCTTCATACTCAGCCATGTTATTGGTACAATCGAAACATAGTCTTGCCGTGAACGGGGTGTGTCCACCTGCAGGAGAGATAATCACAGTGCCAATACCATTACCAAGTGCATTCGAAGCTCCGTCGAAAACCATGGTCCATCGGGATCCTGGTTCAGGTCCTTCCTCTGGACCAGGTTGTTCACAATCAATTACAAGCATAACATCTTCATCTGGAAATTCAAAACTCATAGATTGATAGTCGTCTACAGCTTGCTGGGCCAAATGATCTGCTAACACACTTCCTTTGATTGCTTTCTGTGTTGTATATTGGATGTCGTACTCTGTTAATATCATCTGCCATCTTGCTATTCGTCTTGAGAGAGCGGGTTTCTCGAACACGTACTTGATAGGATCCATTCTAGAGATCAACAAAGTGGTATGGTTCAACATATACTGTCTCAGTCGGCGAGCAGTCCATGCCAAAGCACAGCAAGTTTTCTCGAGCAGTGAGTATCTTTTTTTACAGTCGGTAAACTTTTTGCTCATGTAGTATATTGCATGCTCTTTTCGACCAGACTCGTCATGTTGCCCTAGTACGCACCCCATTGAGTTCTCTAATACTGTTAGATACATAATTAGAGGTCTTCCTTCAACAGGTGGTATCATAATCGGAGGTTCCTGAAGGTACTTCTTGATCTTGTTAAAGGCTTCTTGACATTGGTCGTTCCATTTCACTGCTTGATCTTTCCTCAGTAACTTGAAGATTGGCTTACAAGTAGCGGTCATATGGGAAATGAACCTGGCAATGTAGTTCAAACGTCCCAAGAATCCTCTAACTTCTTTCTCATTCCGAGGAACCGGCATTTCTTGTATGGATTTTACTTTCGCAGGGTTAACTTCAATACCTTTACTACTAACAACGAACCCTAGTAGCTTACCAGACCTTACACCTAAAGTGCACTTGTTCGGATTCAGTCTTAACTTGTATTTCTTCAACCTATCAAACAACTTCTGCAGGTGGACCAGATGTTCTTCTTCAGTGCTGGACTTTGCGATCATATCATCAACATAGACCTCTATCTCTTTATGAATCATATCATAGAACAGAGCTACCATTGCATGCTGATACGTTGCCCATGCGTTCTTCAAGCCAAACGGCATGACTTTGTAACAAAATGTTCCCCAAGGAGTAGTGAAAGTTGTCTTTTCCATGTCTTCGGGTGCCATCTTAATCTGATTGTAACCTGAGAAACCATCCATGAAGGAAAACACTTTGCATTGCGCAGTACCGTCAACTAGAATATCAATATGTGATAGGGGAAAATCATCTTTAGGACCTGCTCGATTCAAATCTCTATAGTCTACACACATTCTGACCTTTCCGTCTTTCTTAGGTACCGGTACTATATTGGCGATCCATGGTGAATAACTCACAACTTTCAAGAAACCGGCATTGAACTGTTTCTCAACCTCTTCTTTGATCTTCTGAGCCATGTCAGGTCTGCTTCTTCGTAACTTTTGTTTAACCGGAGGACTGTTTTCTTTGATAGGTAGACGGTGAACCACAATATCAATATCGAGCCCAGACATGTCTTCATAGGACCAAGCGAATATCTCAACATTGTCTCATAGCATATGGATCAATCTCTGTTTGACACCATCCTCTAGCTCAGCCCCTATCTTGATTTCTTTCTTTTCTTCATCGGTACCTATATTCACAACCTCAATTGGCTCTTCATGCGGCTGTATAGTCTTTTCTTCTTGCTCTAGTAATCTAGCAAGTTCTCTGGGTACTTCACAATCTTCCTCACCTTCATCCTCAGCTTGGTAGATCGGATTTTCAAATTCATATTTAGCAATAGCAGAGTCGTTATCAATAGGATCCAGAGTGGATATGGATCTGCAGTCATTATGTGGGTGTGTGTAAGAACACATAGCTATAGAAAAGTAAAGAAAAAATAAAAAGAGAAAACACAATTTAAATACGAAACGTCCAATGTTTTTATTGAATGAAAATATGCTTATGAAATGACAAGCCCTAACAAATGGACCGTTGTGCCCCTGGCAAGACACACGACTTTAAAGTTTATTGTTTATTGAAGTGCAGAAATCAAAACTGGGAAACATAAAATAAAACAAAACTAAAAATGGCAATTACTCCTGACTATAAGAAATAGAGACAATGTCTTCAGTCTTCCAGTTGTCCAGCCCTTCGTCAGGTGTAGGAAAGATCCACTTGTCCAGGTTGCAATCATCTTCATCTTCTCCTATGGCATTGACCCCTTTGCTGATGAAATGATACTTCAGACCTTCTGGGTGAGAGTGTTGTTCTCCCTTCTGATCTTTAGTAGTGCAACCTAAACCCCATTTGTTGGACTTGTACGGAATATCAGGGAGTTGCCCCCAGATGGTACAACCACCTTCTTCTACCACAGCCCTAGCGTCTTTCAGAGAAGCCATTGTAGGAGGAATTCTAGTAACTTTAGGAACAGTGTGGATGGGCTTAGTATCAGGAACCACTTGAGGGACCAATTCAAACGCTTGACGGGGGGACTCAAAAGCCTTTGCAGTGAACTCAACATACTTGGTCTCATCTATGAAGCTCACCATGTATTCTTCTTCACCATACACCGTAACAATCTTGCCTTTCGCTGGGTATTTCAGTTTTTGATGCAGATTTGATGTCGCAGCATTTGCCCCATGGATCCAAGGGCGTCCAAGTAAACAGGAATAAGCGGGATGAATGTCCATCACATAGAACACAATGTTGAAAGTCTGAGAACCTACTCTGATTGGGAGCTCCACGTCACCATATACCGTACTCATTGAACCATCAAAAGCTTTCACTATCACATCACTGGATTTCAGCATGATTCCTTCAGGGTTGAGTTTGTCCAATACCACCTTAGGTAGCACGTTCAGAGATGAACCATTGTCAACTAATACGTGGGCCAAGGTGGTGCCCCCACATTCAATGGAAATATGCAGAGCTTTGTTATGATTCTTTCCACTGGGACTTAGATCAACATCAGAAAATCCAAGGTAATTGTCAGTCATCAGATTTGCAATACAATTCTCGAGTTGAGTGACAGAAATCTCATGTGGCACATGGGCAGCTTCTAGAAACTTCATCATAGCTTTGGCGTGAGTCTTGGAGCAACTTAGGAGTGATAGCATAGAGATCTTGGAAGGAGTATTCCCCATCTGTTCAACAATGTCATAATCACTCTTGCGGATGATCTTCAAGAATTCATTTGCTTCTTCAGGAGATGGATTTTCAGCAGCAGTCTCAACTGGTGTCTGGACAGGTTCATGCAATGGACCTTTACCTCGAGTATCAGCATTGTGATTAGGAATAATTGTAGCAGCAGGTGAAGTAGTGTTTGGAGAGATCTCTAGAGAAAACACTATTCCACTTCTTGTCACTTTACTAGTTCCGGCAATATTGCCCACATCAGGATTGGCGTCTTCGGAAACTTTGTCAACTATGAGTTCTTACTTAACTCCTTGAATATAGACCTCAGCACCATAGTTCTAAGGGATAGCCTTATCAGAAGAATATGGAATTGGACCAGGCTTAGTGATGATAATAGGAGCTACACAGGGTTCAGCAGAAATCTTGAATGGAGCCTTGGTTGGGATCTTCAATGGAGCTTTGGAAATTACCGACACGTCTTCAATCTTCAAGCCACGGGAGAAACCTTCGCACAAATTCTCTATAGAAGGAATCTTTTCAAACCTGATAGTACCACAATCCATCCAGCCTTGAATTCCTCTTTTCAGGTTCTCACAACCATTGGATTGGGATGCACAATAGTAACAACCTGGGTCGCACCCCGGAAATAAACCGGCTTGCAACAGCTTTCTCTTGATATCCGGGAGAGGAGTTGACAGATCTCACGTCATATACATAGACTGTATCCATGATAGCATTAACAGTCTTGTCATGTTTTGGCATAGGGGAAGTGATGACATTGGGAGTCTCCGGAGCGTCGAACTCGATTTCACCAGCTTCTATCATGTCTTGGACTTTGTTTCTCAGAGCCCAACAATTGTCTGCATGGTGCCCAGGAGCATTGGAGTGATAAGCACATGTGGCTTTAGGATCATAAGTTGGATTCGCAGTGTTGACAATCTTCGGAGGATCCTTCGTGGTGATCAAACTAGCCTTCAATAGATGTTGCAAGACTTGAGACAAAGGCATGTTGATCGGGGTAAATTGTCTTCTCGGTCTGTCTGTCTTGCGCTGATACCCTTGTGTGGGAGCTTGTTGAGGTGTTGGTGTAGAGATTAAAACGGCTCCAATAGACTGATTCTGATCATTCTTATTACGGCCCCTCTGGCTATGAATAGCATTAGACTCATTTCTTCCATGGTATGGCTTCTTTGCAGTACCAGAGGTGGCGCCTACTTGAATCTTCCCACTTCGAATACCGCTCTCAACATGTTCTCTAGTCAATATAAGATCAGTGAATCTAGATGAGGAACTACCCAGTAAGTGACTATAGAATGGGCCAGTCAACGTACCCAAAAACATGTCAACCAACTCCCTATCAGTTTAAGAAGGTTGAACTCTTCCAGCTAGATCTCTCCATTTTTGAGCATACTCCTTGAAGCTCTCTTTCGGACCCATAGCCATGCTTTGCAATTGAGTACGAGTAGGTGCGAGATCAGCATTGTATTGGTATTTTTTATAGAAAGCAACAGCCAAGTCTTCCCATGTATGGATGTTGGCGCCATCCAGTTGATAGTACCATTCGAGTTGGGTTCCAGATAAGCTTTCTTGGAAAAAGTGGATCCACAACATTTTGTCAGCAGTGTGAGGCTGAATCTTTCTCACGTAGGATTTCAGATGCATCTTGGGACAAGAGACTCCGTCATACTTAGCGAAGGTCGGGGTCTTGAACTTTGGAGGGATAACGATTCCAGAGATGAGCCCTAATTCCTCAAAATCCAGCCCAGGTACCTTCTGGATTTCCATAGCCTTCATACGTTCTTCCAATTGCTTATACCTCTCTTCAGAATATTCCTCCTCATAATAGTAGTCTCCTTCTTCATCATCTTGCTTAGCAGAAGCGGTGTTACTCTTTGCATCAGTCTTGATGCTAGCATCATCATCATCTTCTTCTTTGTCTTTGGGAATTTTTGCTTCTTTGACCTTTTTGAGAGGGCCCTTGAATCTTCTTCCCATGTTGAGGATGCTTACTGGTTTCCTGGTCTTCTTTTCCTTCTTAGTCAGAAGGGATTTTAGCTCATCTTGCCCTTTAGACAAGTTCAGGATCAAAGCTTGGAACTCAGCATTTTGAGCCTGGAGATTCTTGACAGATTGCTCGAGATCCATTTCCTTACTGAAATAAACAGCAGAAAGATGAGAGACCTATTTGTAGATGTAGCAACCTGCCCTAAAAATAAAGATTTAGAGTCGCCACCTATTCTACCAAGGCGAATAGGAAACCTTTAATGGTTAAGAGATTTAGGGTAAGATACTATATTCGGGTTAAGGGAAGGTGTTAGGCACCCAAAACCCTTTCCTATGGTTTGTATCTAAGGATAAAGGTTTATGGTTAAAATTGAGGTTTATAGCTAAGGAAGTGAATAGGGGAAAATTTGAGATTTTAGAGAAGGGGACTCGCCTTGGTTATCCAAGTGCCTACGTATCTCCTTAGGGAGAATCAGAGTCAACGTAGTTCGGGGACAGGGTTGTACGCCTTAGAATTTGATGTGGAGTGGTTTGAAGGCTTTTTGAATAGCCTATCGTAGTTTTGAATTTGTGTTTTGCAAGGCATTTTGAGTTGCCTGATTGAAAAGGATGAAAATCCGTAGTTTTGAAAAGGTTTTGGGAAGTATTTTAGGATTTGGGCGTACAACCCTGATTTGATATGTCATCGTTAGTTGCGATAATCAATAGGTTTGATTATTATGGCTAACGGATTAAAGGGAGGATTGCTAACCACTATAATCGATAGATTCGATTATCACGAATAGCAAATGTGCGTGTTTTAATTTTACCGTTATCCCTCATAATCAATAGCTTTGATTAAGAATAATAACGAATTTTTAAGATAAATAGGCTAATCATCGCAACCAATAAGATGGTTGAAACCTTTTAGCCAAATAACATGTATTTGAATTATATTTAATTAAAGAATTAAATAATTAATTATTACCCATCGCGACCAATAGATTTAGTCGAAACGAATAATAAATTAACTCCTAATATTTTGGCCAAATGGCCAGCGGGATTGGGCAAACCCTAATGCTTCTATCTTAATAGGTTTTTGTGATTATTAATATTAATTGATTAGAATAAATAAATCGAATAGTCGAAAAAAAATTAATCGGGGAAACAATTCTAAGTCTTAATTATAAATCCTAACCCTAATTTAAATCCTGATCCTAGTTAAATAACTAATTAAATTAATTATAATTACTTAATGTTAAATCTAAATAAACAAATAATATAGTAAATAATATAAAAAAAACTGGATGATCCTGTGTGGCTGGTTAAGAAGTGCATGGTGTACCTCCTCAATCTGAAGGTGTTAGATTCGGATCATAGAAGATCCTGTGGTGGTTAACTGAGGGTGTATTATGAGGCTTCATGGGTGTAGGCGCGCTGGATCACATGGCAAATTCTCATAAAATTAAATGGTGGTCCTGGGATTCGAACACAGGACTTCTTGGTTTCCCAGACCTCCTCTTTGCCATGCGTGCCAATGATTTTTGCTGATGATAATATGAACAAGAAAAATAATATATGAAAGCAACAATAACTGGAATATTTAAAGAATCAGTCAACCTGGGCCCCACCACTACCGCGTGTGACCAATAAGAATAAGAGAGAGAGCGCTGACTGCTGACTGCCGAACCAAAGCTTGCCACGCCGTTGGTCAAAGAAGTCCTCGGTCCACGTGGTCGTCTTCTACCTCCGCTCCTGCGGATTTAGTTGTGATAATTGCTATGCATTTACCTGCGGATTTTTCCGCAGGTTCTTCCTTTCCATAGCTGCCAACCTGCAACCTGCAAATAAATCACCATAAACAAAACTAAAGCTAACCAGATCCACTAAAACGCATGTGGGGAATTCAATGGGGTCGTTATTATTGTCTGAAACGGCCTGTATGCGGAGAACGAAAGCTTGCTCTATTTGTGCCCTAGCAATGGCGAATCATCATGGGCACGTTGTAAACCTCATGCGGTGGGCAAAACCTGTCCTATGACATCTCCAGAGCATGTTAGCACAGTTAGTTTGAATTAAAACGCAATAAAAATCAAAAAAATCGGCAACCAAGAATGTGTGGTAAGTGTAGCTCGCAAAAAGGTGCTTCTTGGGGGCGGTTCAACCGGGCTTTTGGACTGGAATGCTTACTGAAGACCTCAGGAGATTGTTTAAGGACCTAAAATCGCGTGAAGACCACCTGAAAGAGGCATACGAACTTTCCCTTATTTTGCTATTTTTTTGTAACTTGTAAAATCCTAGTGCTCATGTTCTTTTTCGTCCCCCCCCCTCTTTTATGAATCTTTTTTTTAATATATATGGATCCCCTAGGGTTAGGTTTTGTGTCCATAATATCTTGAAAATATTTTATTGGAAAATCAACACGAAATCTTTCCAAAATTGGCTTTTTCTTGCCCTTGAAGCTTGTACACAAAACTGACATGTTATATGGGCTATCTTGTACCTCAAGACAAGTGAAAATAAAGCCCATATACAATTGTTCCTTGTTTCTATATTTTACTTAATTTAATTTGTATTTAAATGGGAATAATTCCAAAAAAATAAAATAAAATAGCAAGGGACTTGCTATTGAGTGTAGAGACCATAGATGGGCTTATGAATGAGTTTAGAACAAAAGAACTTGGGCCCATTTGGAAGAAAATTGATTTTGACAAGCATTTCTCTTCATGCACTTCTTCAAAATTGCTCAACTTCCGCAACTTGTATTTTGCTCAATTTTTATCATCTTGAGATGTTCTTGGACTTTTTAGAAAGCTCAAAGAGTCTTCTAAACACTCCTTTTGGTTTCGTCTTCATTGAAGTTTCCATGCTCCAGTTATAAGCTTTGACCCAAAAGGTGTTTTTGTTGACCTTTTGGAGGACCTATAATCTCTTTGACCATATATCTTGAATGAAGCATTTCCGGCCTTGGCATGTGAGAGACAAAGTTGTAGAGAATCCAATTTCCTTCAGAATAGGCTTTGGTTGGGAAATTTTTGATACTCCATGTGAAAGTTATGGCCAGTCAAAGTTGAGTTGACTTTCTCCTATAAAAACCCTAATTTGAACCTTTAAATTTGTTCATCTCTGAGTTTTTATTAATGGATCATGACCAACCTTTGATAAAATGATGGATATGACCTCACATACTTGATGTTGACCAAAATTGAGAGGTTTTGACTGTGCTTTGACTATAGTTGACTTTTAGGTCAACATAATCGATTATTGGTCATCTGAGCCATTGAGTGGGCAATCCTTGGAATAGAAGCTTGACTTTTGACATGGAGGTGCCTTGATATATGTGAGACACCTTGGGATCCATTTGAGATCTTAGAAATTCAAATTCCTTCGATAAACTGCAAACCCTAATTTTTTAGAAGTCCTTGATTATGAGGAGCTATTGACTGATAAAACCATGAGTGCTCTTGAGCAATCGAGGGACCTTTGATTGAATATAAGAGGGCAAATTTTGGGGTATGACAGCTGCCCCTGATCAATCTTCTTAGACCTGAAGAATCGGATAGGCACGTCTGCCTATCGTGATCTAAAGGTGGAAGATGATTGAACACTGAGAATGCCCTAAAATTTGCATTTGTTTGGAAGAAGTTCTGTGGGAGATGGGCTTAACAATGCCACCCAAGGTAAATACCATTTTCAGAATGCGAAGCAAATGCTTTTTTTTTGGAAAGAACCAGGTGCTTTGATTGTGTCATAGCCTAAAAAGGCAACCTGAATTTAATGCAATGTTATGATGCATGCACTGTATGATGCAGTGAGCTTCTCAAAATAAATGAGAGCGATGTATGTATATGAATTATGTATGAATGAGGTATGTTAATTGAATGATGCATGATTGTTAGTTGTGTTAGTTGAAGTATGTTAGTAACTTGGAAAAGAAAAAACTAAAACCTTTGTGTGTTGTTGGTGAAGTTTTGAAGGGTTCACTACCGAGGGACTAACATGATGCATGAATGTAGCTAGTAATAGCGAGGGTTCGCCGTTTGTTGTGTAAGAGATAATCAGCGTGCTATAGCACTAGCAAGCTTTTTGCAGTTTATAGGTAACCCACTTACTATATTCTAGTAAGTCGTCGCAGTTGGTATACCCACTCACTATCGTAGTTTTAGTAAGTTTATCGTAGATGGTGTGGCCCACTCACCATAGCTCTGGAAAGTCGTCGTGGTCGGCCGTACCTGCTTACTATCGTGGTTGGAGCAAGCTTATCGTAGATGGTGTGGCCCACTTAGTATTCAGTAAGTCATCGCAGTTAGCTATACCTGCTTGTTATCGTAGTTTGAGTGAGTTTATCGTAGATGGTATGACCCACTTACTATCGTAAGTCGTCGCGGTCAGTCATACCTATTCACTATCGTAGTTCGAGTAAGCTTATCGTGGATGGTGTGGCCCACTTACTATTGTCATAGTAAGTCGTCGCAGTTAGCCATACCTGCTTACTATCGTAGTTGGGGTGAGTTTATCGCAGATGGTAAGGTCCACTTACTATTCAGTAAGTCGTCGCGGTTGACCGTACCTACTCACTATCGTAGTTGGAGTAAGCTTATCGTAGATGGTATGACCCACTTACTATAGTTCTAGCAAGTCGTCGCAGTTAACCATACCTGCTTACTATCGTAGCTGGAGTGAGTTTATCACAGATGGTAAGGTCCACTTACTATTCAGTAAGTCATCGCGGTTGACCGTACCTACTCACTATCGTAGTTGGAGTAATCCCAAAAGGATCACTTGCCATAGCTTTAGCAAGCTCACCTGCACCGATGGGATCCACTTGCCCCGGTTCAGACAAGTTTGCCTGCATAAAAGATTGTTTGCCTGTATGAAAAAGATTCCCTTGCTTGGAGACTCACGACTCGAGGGTCAGAGAAAATAGCACGTCAAATGTTTTACGACTCGCGGGTCGGAGAAAGTAGCACGTCAAATGTTTTACGACTCGCGGGTCGGAGAGAAACGATGTGTTTAGAAACTCATGACTCGAGGGTCGGAATACACACCTATCACAACACGAGGGTTGGAACTCGGGTTTTTTGTAGTATGAGAATGTTCTAGATGATATGTATATGCTGATGCGTATGTATATGTTTTATGAGTGAAATGAACAGCAAGGTTGCTATTATCGGTAAGGTTACCGGGAAGCAGGTGGACAATGTGGTTTAGTATCAGAGCTTTGAATTGGATGTTTTGATGTATGGGATAATGCTTATGCTCGTGCATATGTTGATTGATGTAATGAGTGGAACGAAATAATGTCTTCTATAAGACTACCTGAAAAGAGTTTCTGGAATGGATATGAAAATTTGTCTTAAAGAAGACTACCTGAAAAGGTTCTTAGCAAAGGATGAAGAATGTCTTAAAGAAGACTGTCTGGAAAGGCTGAAAAAATGTCTTAAAAGACTACCTAAAAAGGTTCTTGGAAAGGATAATGGATGCCTTAGAAAAGACTACTTGGAAAGGTTCGTAGAAAAGGAATGTCTTAAAGAAGACCACCTAAACAGGTTATTGGAAATGATGATGAATGTCTTAGAAAAGACTGCCTAGAAAAGTTCTTAGAATATCTTAAAGAAGACTACCTAAAAAGGTATGGTGTAATGTATCAGCCAGTGTATGTAATGCATGATTTATATGTAGTTGCATGATGCTCCAATAATAGGTTGTTGATAACCAAAGCGTGTATAGTTTGCTAATGTTTGTAATGTTGTTGGATGCTAGCACGATTTCCCAATATCTGTTTTGTTTGAACTTTGAAGATCATAGTTAGGAGAAAGATTGATTCGAGGTTGTAAAGTATGAAAACGCCTTTCCCTTTTGTTGTGTGTCTCACGGATTTGATATCCATTGCCCCAGTATTTTCATGGAGAAAGATGCTTATGAGGGAAGTGCCCCAGGAAATAACCCTGTCATGTGCTTCGACGTTTAGATCGAAGGGTGTGCCCCTGATTTCCGGGATATGGAGGGTTATCCACGTTGTTATATCCTTTTGAGTTTGAATTCGTCCCATGTTTGACATGCCCCTGATTGAGATTGCTTCGAGATATGACCTAAGTCAATTGGACCTTAGGAAGAATGCCCCTGGTAAATAGGATCTTTGATCGTATGCCTCTATTTAGGAAAACCCTCTGGACGTGGTTCCCCCATGCAAGAGTCTTTCTTGGAAATGGTCATCTTTGATTAACCAATTTCGAGATCTCCTCGATGCTAAGTGTATATTCTTAGATGGCGTTGTACCCTTTGAAAAGTAATTCTAATGTAATGCGAATGAAAGTTTTGAAATCGAAGTCCGTTATGAATTAGGACTACATGATTAGAAATGGATGTTTGAAGAAACGTAGTGATTAGAAATAGTTTTAACAAACTTAGGAGTCAGTATAACAAATCCTGCTTAATATGCTCTCGTAGTTAACCTTGCCTCAATTAGGACTTTTGAATGTTATAACTTGGCTTGGTTCACGGTTTAAGAAACAATGGATATAAGGCTCAAAATTTATTTACCCACCCATTTCTCCTTGATGTTCTTCAAGTCCTAAAAATTCGCCTAATCCAATGGATATGCTTTGTTTGTAAGAGAATCGTTTCAGTTTTGATGTTGGGCAGAAGCCTTAATAGAGATCCAAGCATTGATGGTAAAAGTGTTGTAAAGATCTAAGCATAGATGAGAAGCTTCGATGATTTAGCAGTCACAAGATTGTACTTTGTGTTTCGTACTTTGTTTTGTTTTTATCCCTTATTTTTGCATGAACCAATTCCTTCGGATTTGATCCATCGGGATGCCCTCAATTTTGCCTAAGTCATTTGGTTTGTTTTCATGGAAGTTTCCATTTTGACTTAGCGGGCGCTTTTCTTTTGAAATATTGATTCTTGGATATTGAATGTTATGACTGCCATGTTGACTTTGATTTGTAAGCTTCGACTTTGATACTTCCTCGATCTTGAATGATGTGTTGAGGAAGAAAATGTTGTGAATGTTATCTCTATTGCTTCCTCAATCTTGGACGAACGCGAGGAAGAAGATATGCTTGAACCTTTGCTTTGCTTGATCCTTATGCTTGAACATTTGCTTGAATCCTTGCTTGGGTTGATTGAATCCTTGCTTGGATTGATTGATTCTCTTGACAACCAAAATACATCATTGAATTAATCGAAATCTACCCTGCCCCTGGTTAAAATCAAGGTTTATTTGAAAAGTAGAAACAAGCTCCAACTCCTGGCTCGAGGGGGTGACGAGGGATTAACATCCTTATATCTCCACTGTTTGGGAATTGAAACAATGCCTGTACATCCTCGGCTCGGTCTTACTTTGAAAGCATATGTTTAGCGAAACTTAGTTATTTGTATTCGTCATTCTCCCTTAAGTTTGTTAATAATTGAAAGTCGAAATTGAAAATAGAATAGAAGGGTGCGAGTGGAAAGTCGTAGTAGTGAGCAAATGAAGTGAATGAATTGATTTCAAAACATGCACGATTACTTTATTGAATTACTATTCGAAAGGTACAACATTTTACATTAAATGACCATTAGTGATCGTAGAAGTTACAACTTGAAATAATAAACCTATTGATCCTAGGGGCAATCTCCTTTGTGGATCTGTTGACCATGTTTTACTCCTTAGTTATTAGACTTGTAGAAGTGAAGGGTACTCTCGAACTCTCTTTGGGCACGTCAAACCTGTCGGGAATAAATTGTTAGCGATGGGTCTTTGTCGTATCGGAACTTCATGAGTTTCCTTTGACTGAACCTCTTTTGCTTTTTCTCGGGATAGTATCACACCATTTGTAACTTCCAGAGTTTGTAGATTTGATGAAGAAAACCTATGACCCTTTTGCCCCTTAGTGTGGAGCCAACGTATGTCGACTTCCCTCCATCATAGTTATGCATCTTTGTTCAGGACATTGCCCCAGTCGGACCAATCCTTGCCCCCCAGGTTATCGCAGAGTGTCTTTGTGAATTTGATGTGTCCTAAGATAAACCCCTTAATGACTAGATACCTCTTGAGTGTATCTACGAGGGAACTTCTTTGTTGAACTGATCCTTGCTCGACGATGACCTTTGTATAACCTGTCGCGAAAAGGCATGGACATGTGGAAAGCATGGTGGAAGGCATTCCCTTTTTTGTAGTAAGGCCGAGATCCTTTTAATGTCCTTTCTCCATAGTTTCTGATCCCTTTGATTTCTTTGAAAGTTTCGGGAAACCGGCTAGCATGGTAAGTATGGATGCGGGCGAAGATAGAAATGTAAATGTAAATGTAAATGTAAATGTATGAATGCATGAAAATGCGAATGCACGACTCCTTTCTTCTTTTATTTTTTTTTTTGCGTAAGGTGACTCCTTATATGTAATGCAAGCGCACGGGATAAATAATCCTGAGGATAGCCTATATGGATTTAGGGATGACATTAGACCCTAGTGACATACGTGCGAGCTTGAGGTTATAATACGCCAATGGGAATCCCTCAGATCAAGGGGTACGCGGAAAGTAGCAGCTGATGACCGTTCAGGACAGTCACCAAGTCTCATGACCTTCGAGGGGTCGTTCGACGTGTACTTACGAAATTGTCCCTCGTGGGAAGGTTCTCTATGCGGAACACAACCTATCTAAGGACGATATAAGACGAAGTGAAATCCTTACAGGCTAGGGATTGAAGACGCATAAATGGAAATTAGAACCCTACAAGTTAGAGGGTGCGCGGGAGCAAGCACGGGATGACCGTTCAAGAAAGTCATTTGATCTCATGGCCATCAAGAGGCCAATTGATGTGCGTTAACAAAGATGTCCTTCGTGGGAAGGACACGTGGTTGTAAAAATATACAAAGATGTAACAGGAAAATCCTACGGGCTATGGAGTGCGTAGGAGCAAGTGTGGAGTGACCGTTCAAGACAGTCACTGGATCTCATGGCCATCGAGAGACCAATTGACGTATGCTAACGAAGATGTCCTTCGTGGGAAGGACACGTAGTTGTAAAAATGCAAAGATGTAAAAGGAAAATCCCTACGGGCTAGGGAGTGCGTAGGAGCAAGCATAGAGTGACCGTTCGAGACAATCACTATATCTCATGGCCATCGAGAGACCAATTGACGTATGCTAACGAAGATGTCTTTCGTACAAAAGACGCGTTCTTAGGAATAGGATCCCTACAAGCTAGGGAATGTGTAGAGGGAAGCACGGGTGACTATTCAAGACAATCACAAGGTCGCATGGCCATCGAGAGGCCAATTGACGTACATTAATAAAAATGTCCTTCGTATGAGGGACGCGATTTTTTTTTAGAAATAGAATCCCAACAAGTTAGGGATAAAAGGTGTAAGCACGGGGTGACCGTTTAAGACAGTCACTGAATCTTATGGCCATCGAGAGGCCAATCGACGTGCATAAATGAAAATTTCCTTCGTGGGAAGGACACGTAGTTGTAGAAATACAAGGACATGAAAATAAAATCCCTACAGGCTAGGGAATGCATAGATGGTGATGTCCTTCGTGGGAAAGACGTGGTCTCAGAAATTAGAGTCCCTACAGACTAGGGAACACGTAGGGATACCTGCAAAATTGAAACGTATAGATATTCGAAGTATATAAATAGCAAACATATAATGAGCACAGAAGCACAAAAGTCCTAAGTTCATAGGTTCGACGTAGCGGCTCTAGGGAGCCAACCTTTTTATGGGGGGGGGGGTTCTAGAAGGTCTCATGGGGTCGTTCGTAGCCTCCGAGACTTTTTGTCTCTTCGGATTTTAGAACAACTCATTTTATCCATGAGGTTCGAATTTTTGGGGTAGGTTCTCGGAGAGATCAGCCAAGTATCCAGTCCTGCCCTCAACAAAGTCAAGCCTCGTTTTGGACATTTCCGAATACTCAACCCACTCCGAGTGGAGTTATCAATGAGACTCGTAGGCGATTCGATTCCCCCCTGATCTCAAAGTTAACTCCCACACTTAGGTTTAACAACAATATATAATAACCCAACAGATATAATAGAAAAAATAAAAAAATATTCATTTAAATAAATATTTAATTAAACCGCAGTAATGAAATTGCAAAGGAAGATAAATAAATAAATAAAATTTAAATATTTAAAACTAACCTCGAACTCCGGCCGCTTGCAATTTAAAAAATACAATACACAGCAGATATTTAAATAAACTGATATTATTTAAATAAACATGTATTTATTTAATTGATGTAAAAGGTGCAATTATAAATAAATAAATAAATAAAAAAATTAAATATTTATATATAAAAATATAAACAAACCCTAATTTTGGCAAATTAGCCAAACCCTAAAAAAAGTTTGCCAAAACCTAAATTGTTTGCCAAAAACCTAAACCCTGCCAAAACCTATAGGGGCATAATAATTCACCATTATAGTGTGTCCCCAGCAGAGTCGCCAGCTGTAGCAACCTGCCCTAAAAATAAAGATTTAGAGTCGCCACCTATTCTACCAAGGCGAATAGGAAACCTTTAATGGTTAAGAGATTTAGGGTAAGATACTATATTCGGGTTAAGGGAAGGTGTTAGGCACCCAAAACCCTTTCCTATGGGTTGTATCTAAGGATAAAGGTTTATGGTTAAAATTGAGGTTTATAGCTAAGGAAGTGAATAGGGGAAAATTGATATTTTAGGGAAGGGGACTCGCCTTGGTTATCCAAGTGCCTATGTATCTCCTTAGGGAGAATCAGAGTCAACGTAGTTCGGGGACAGGGTTGTACGCCTTAGAATTTGATGTGGAGTGGTTTGAAGCCTTTTTGAATAGCCTATCGTAGTTTTGAATTTGTGTTTTGCAAGGCATTTTGAGTTGCCTGATTGAAAAGGATGAAAATCCGTAGTTTTGAAAAGGTTTTGGGAAGTGTTTTAGGATTTAAGCGTACAACCCTGATTTGATATGTCACCGTTAGTTGCGATAATCAATAGGTTTGATTATTATGGCTAACGGATTAAAGGGAGGATTGCTAACCACTATAATCGATAGATTCGATTATCACGAATAGCAAATGTGCGTGTTTTAATTTTACCGTTATCCCTCATAATCAATAGCTTTGATTAAGAATAATAACGAATTTTTAAGATAAATAGGCTAATCATCGCAACCAATAAGATGGTTGAAACCCTTTAGCCAAATAACATGTATTTGAATTATATTTAATTAAAGAATTAAATAATTAATTATTACCCATCGCGACCAATAGATTTAGTCGAAACGAATAATAAATTAACTCCTAATATTTTGGCCAAATGGCAGCGGGATTGGGCAAACCCTAATGCTTCTATCTTAATAGGTTTTTGTGATTATTAATATTAATTGATTAGAATAAATAAATCGAATAGTCGGAAAAAAAAATAATCGGGGAAACAATTCTAAGTCTTAATTATAAATCCTAACCCTAATTTAAATCCTGATCCTAATTAAATAACTAATTAAATTAATTATAATTACTTAATGTTAAATCTAAATAAACAAATAATATAGTAAATAATATAAATAAAACCTGGATGATCCTGTGTGGCTGGTTAAGAAGTGCATGGTGTACCTCCTCAATCTGAAGGTGTTAGATTCGGATCATAGAAGATCCTGTGGTGGTTAACTGAGGGTGTATTATGAGGCTCCATAGGTGTAGGCGCGCTGGATCACATGGCAAATTCTCATAAAATTAAATGGTTGTCCTGGGATTCGAACACAGGACTTCTTGGTTTCCCAAACCTCCTCTTTGCCATGCGTGCCAATGATTTTTGCTGATGATAATATGAACAAGAAAAGTAATATATGAAAGCAACAATAATTGGAATATTCAAAGAATTAGTCAACCTGGGCCCCACCACTACCGCGTGTGACCAATAAGAATAAGAGAGAGAGCGCTGACTGCTGACTGCCAAACCAAAGCCTGCCACGCCGTTGGTCAAAGAAGTCCTCGGTCCACGTGGTCGTCTTCTACCTCCGCTCCTGCGGATTTAGTTGTGATAATTGCTATGCATTTACCTGCGGATTTTTCCGCAGGTTCTTCCTTTCCATAGCTGCCAACCAGCAACCTGCAAATAAATCACCATAAACAAAACTAAAGCTAACCAGATCCACTAAAACGCATGTGGGGAATTCAATGGGGTCGTTATTATTGTCTGAAACGGCCTGTATGCAGAGAACGAAAGCTTGCTCTATTTGTGCCCTAGCAATGGCGAATCATCATGGGCACGTTGTAAACCTCATGCGGTGGGCAAAACCTGTCCTATGACATCTCCAGAGCATGTTAGCACAGTTAGTTTGAATTAAAACGCAATAAAAATAAAAAAAATCGGCAACCAAGAATGTGTGGTAAGTGTAGCTCGCGAAAAGGTGCTTCTTGGGGGCGGTTCAACTGGGCTTTTGTGTTGGAATGCTTACTGAAGACCTTAGGAGATTGTTTAAGGATCTAAAATCGCGTGAAGACCACCAGAAAGAGGCATACGAATTTTCCCTTATTTTGCTATTTTTTTGTAACTTGTAAAACCCTAGTGCTCATGTTCTTTTTCGTCCCCCCCTCCCCCTCTTTTATGAATCTTTTTTTTTTTAATATATATGGATCCCCTAGGGTTAGGTTTTGTGTCCATAATATCTTGAAAATATTTTATTGGAAAATCAACACGAAATCTTTCCAAAATTGGCTTTTTCTTGCCCTTGAAGCTTGTACACGAAATTGACATGTTATATGGGCTATCTTGGACCTCAAGACAAGTGAAAACAAAGCCCATATACAATTGTTCCTTGTTTCTATATTTTACTTACTTTAATTTGTATTTAAATGGGAATAATTCCAAATAAAATAAAATAAAATAGCAAGGGACGTGCTATTGAGTGTAGAGACCATAGATGGGCTTATGAATGAGTTTAGAACAAAAGAACTTGGGCCCATTTGGAAGAAAATTGATTTTGACAAGCATTTCTCTTCATGCACTTCTTCAAAATTGCTCAACTTCCGCAACTTGTATTTTGCTCAATTTTTATCATCTTGAGATGTTCTTGGACTTTTTAGAAAGCTCAAAGAGTCTTCTAAACACTCCTTTTGGTTTCGTCTTCATTGAAGTTTCCATGCTCCAGTTATAAGCTTTGACCCAAAAGGTGTTTTTGTTGACCTTTTGGAGGACCTATAATCTCTTTGACCATATCTCTTGAATGAAGCATTTCTGGCCTTGGCATGTGAGAGACAAAGTTGTAGAGAATCCAATTTCCTTCAGAATAGGCTTTGGTTGGGAAATTTTTGATACTCCATGTGAAAGTTATGGCCAGTCAAAGTTGAGTTGACTTTCTCCTATAAAAACCCTAATTTGAACCTTTAAATTTGTTCATCTCTGAGTTTTTATTAATGGATCATGACCAACCTTTGATAAAATGATGGATATGACTTCACATACTTGATGTTGACCAAAATTGAGAGGTTTTGACTGTGCTTTGACTATAGTTAACTTTTAGGTCAACATAATCGATTATTGGTCATCTGAGCCATTGAGTGGGCAATCCTTGGAATAGAAGCTTGACTTTTGACATGGAGGTGCCTTGATATATGTGAGACACCTTGGGATCCATTTGAGATCTTAGAAATTCAAATTCCTTCGATAAACTGCAAACCCTAATTTTTTAGAAGTCCTTGATTATGAGGAGCTATTGACTGATAAAACCATGAGTGCTCTTGAGCAATCGAGGGACCTTTGATTGAATATAAGAGGGCAAATTTTGGGGTATGACAGTAGAAAACCTGTGATGTAATGCTATGAATGGTATGTGTATGCATATGCAATGTTTCCAAGGAATTAAAGGATTTTTAACACATATTGAAAATAAAAGCAAAAATATTAATTCTCTTATAAAAATATAAAAATATAATGTTATGAAGTTAATAGTTACATCTAAAAGTACTGAAAATAATATAAAATAAAATATAACATGAGAATAATAGAAATCAGTCTTCGAGTCGGCGCTTTCTCTTTAAACTTCTGATCTCCTCTTTGTGAGCTTTAATCATCTCGTTTCTTTCTTGGACGAGTCTATCAATCTCTTGTTCCCATGATTGTATCTGATCCGGAGAGACGAAATCCTCAATCTTCCATTTACGGGAGAAATAGTCAAGCATACTATCACGCTCTTTAGCATCGGCCGCCATTACTGCTTTTTCTGCTTCAACCTCACGTAAGCGTCTTTCGAGATCAGCTTTTTCTTGTCTTAAGCAAGTAACAGTGGCAGCAAGGTCTTCGTCTGGAGCGGGTACATAAGGTTCCACTTCTACAGGAATGACTGGAGGAGTAATCCTTGGAACTATAGGAGTATCAGATGGATATGGTATGCCATACTCGACCACTCGATCATAAATCCACCTGAAATAAAGATCTGAAGGGGTGTAGTTCCTTAATCCCAATTCTCTTGTACATACTTTCTTTACCTTGGACCAAGCTCTAATAAACAACTTCTTCTTTCCAGTTGTATCTGAATCATAATCAAAGTTTTCCGCGCTAAGGTATATGGAGCGTGGTTTGTCTTTCAAAGCGAAACCAAACTGATGTCGAGCTAATATGGGATTATAAATTATTCCTCCTCGGGTACCAAGAATAGGTACATTTGGGAAATCTCCACAACTATCAAACAAATGGGTTCCTTCAAACTCTTTTTGGTTCCAAACGATATCATCGTAAGAAAGCCTCATGACCCTTTGAACCCAGGTCCAACCTTCTTCGTTCTTTATCACGGAACGGGGTAAGTGAGAAATAAACCACTTGTGTAGAAGAGGTGCACATCCAAGAACGCAACCTTTTCCTTTAGATGACCGATGATGGATAGAATGCAACAAGTCACCCAATAAGGTAGGAATGAGATTATTGCTGATGAAGATCTTAACAGCAATCACGTCAACAATTTTTTCGTAACGAGGGAATAAAACTTGCCCATAGATCAGGAAAGCGGGGACTTTTTCAAGAGCATCCATACTTGCAGCATTAATCAAGATTTCAGCTTGACTATACAAGAAGTCAATAGGCAAACCAGTATATTCTCCTTTATTCACCAGAGCCTTCTTAATTTCTGATCGAGGCAAATGCAATGCAGCAACAACATCCTCTAACTTAGGAATCTCCTCTTCGCCAGTGCAGGGCATCTGATCAAGTACTGGTAAACCTAGTATGGAGGAAAATTACTCTAATATGGGAACCAGCTGAAAGTCTCTATAAGTAAAGCAATGAAGTAGAGGATCATAATACCGAATCACGGTGTTGAGGAGCGCTTCATCCACTTTGGTTCGTACCAAGCTGATTAACCTGTTAAGAGACTCGGAAAGCACAAGAGTACCAGAAACATTATCACAAAGCAACTTTAGAGATGTAGGCACTTCCTTGAAGCTGATGCAGAAAGGCTTACGAACTTTGATTCCCATGACCTACAAAACAAATTATGGTTAACAATCCTTTAATCCCTTGAAATGGATTAGCCATGATATGTATGAATGATGCATGGATGCATGAGGCACAAACACAGATAAGTCCACACAAATCACACAATTTCCTTAGGCTTGGCTTGCATGGAGTTTGACCAGGTGAGATACCCTTCCCAAAGGTACTTCTATGGATAAAGAGATTTCGGCAACGGGTTCTACCAGTGACTCAGAATTGTCAGCCCCCTCTAAAGCACCCTCGAACATGGTACATGCATACCATGCA
Source organism: Vicia villosa (assembly GCF_029867415.1). Taxonomy (NCBI): domain Eukaryota; kingdom Viridiplantae; phylum Streptophyta; class Magnoliopsida; order Fabales; family Fabaceae; genus Vicia; species Vicia villosa. Next base: position 131,307 of record NW_026706063.1, read on the forward strand.
ATGATACTTTAGGAAGAAACCTATCTGAGCTGTAGTATCAGGTCGCGACTGTAACACCCCTTTTATACCCCAAAATAAATAAGCATATAATCAGAGAATAAGCATGCATATAATTCAAAAGGGCGTCACATCGACGTTTTCAAAAACTAAAAGCTTTTAAAAACCGACAACATTTATCCACAATATACAATACACCTGGTCATTCCAAATAACATCTAAACATTTAATTACAATTCATACAAAATATGCATTCACAGCGGAAAGTACTAAAAATACTCATGTATATCATAAAATGATTCATGTCCCATACCATGATCATATCTCAATAAGTATCTCCACATAAAATAAACCATAATCATAATATTTGACTTAAAAGCCTCCCGAACAACAAACACAGAAGAAACTCCAGCTAAGTCTCGCAAGAGCATCGACTAGTATACCCAGTGCTACATGACCAGAGCATCGACTCACTACCTAATCTCCAACAAACACAGAAGAAACTCCAGCTAAGTCTTGCAAGAGCTACTAAACGCCAGAACCTGCATGTCGTCAAATGAGGGCAACATTAAAACAGAAGGGTGAGAATACGAATCATTATGAAGAAAGTATAATAAGATACAATGATTCAATCAACAGTTATAGGAATTCATCACACTTATATAACCATGTAAATAATACTAACCAACATTTATTTCACATGTTACAAGCATACATCAAAACTCAAGGAGTATAATATTAAATTCTAATACTATATTACCATATGATACACATAATTATAATTATCACATAATCATATATTTTACCAAGTCATGTGTCCAAACATCACCAAATCCAATTATCACATCTCATGTACACATAACAATCACATAAATGCATATACTCAAACATCACATAACCTCAATGTGACTCAATGCAAAACATGTGACTCAATGCATGTGGTACCCAATGTGGACCCAAAGTTCCACCGCTTCCGATTCATATAGAATCTAGCCACGCTTCAGATCCGGACAAGATCGAAGCCACCAAATGTAAACATATAGTTTACCGCTTTCTGAATTCACTATAGAATCCAAGCCGCTTCCGATCCGGACAAGATCAAAGTCACTACGCATGTTTCCAATTAAGGATCAACGTAATCTACGTCTATTTCCATTCAAGGATCACCGTCTAATACCATGTGAACCCACAGTTTCACCGCTTCCACAATAAAGCCGACTATGCCATGAATGAATGTACAATTACCAACCAATTATGCAATTAAGATCATCTCTACTATCTTAACATTCCGCATATCACAATAATTCAACTCGATGAATTATCCACCAATTGTACACAACGTTCACAACACATACATGTCATTCACATATAAAAGGCCAATTAATCAATTATGATTCACAAAATCCAATTAACACTAGTATCCATACTATCTCATGTTAATTCACATTTACCACATATATATGAATATACACATTATCAAAACAACATCATTGGCATAGCAATATATTATTCTCAACATAAATATTCGAGCCAAAAACACAATTAAGGAAAAATTCTCAAAATTCCGTAATTTACCGATAAACCGAATAATTTATCCAAGTCCAAACATAATCTGATTAAATAGACTCATCGCAATTAATTCAATTATTAGTTTAACCAATTAATATCAAACTATATTAATTTAATTCACTACTATTTCTATTCCATTTCCACTTTCTAGCCTTCTATTGCTCAAGACCATTTTTATTGAAAAGAATATCGCGCTAACTTTCTAACGCTTCAAACGGAGACTCAAACCGAGTTACGGTTCAAAAGATATGAATCGATAAAGTTTCAACGAAAAAGCAAACACCGACATCATACACTAACAATTCTAAACATGTCAAAATTACGCAAAACAAATAAAAGTATGACTCTTAATAACTCAAAACAACTCTGACAACTTATTTTCAACTCTAACAATTCTATTGACAACTCTAACAACTCTATTGACAATTCTTTTAAATTGTTATAATTTATTTATAAAGAATATTTGAATAAATTACAATTTCGGTCGATTCGTAAAAATCACAATTTCAACAAAATAACACCACCACGTTAATCTACTAATTAAACTTAGTTATCACGTAAATTTTCATCAAATTCCAGACAACTAATTATACCGTTTAATTTAGCTATTTCGGTCAAACGTGACAATTTTAAATTACATTTTGTTCTATAATTGCTACTGTTCACAATTCATTTTTATTATTATTATTATTATGAAATAAGTAGTATGATTTACTCTACAATACCATATTGTTTAAAACCTCTAAGCTTAAGTGCCACTTTCATGTACATGTTTTTAATTTCTAAACATATTTACACTCAGTATACGTACAAAATTATTATTTCTATCAATTATTATATACAAATTGAATGGCAAAAGAGAGAATTAATTACTCCATCCAGAAAATATTGAAAATACTATAGACAATTCCCCCTGTAACTCAACTAATTATTCAGGACATGAATTATTTGTATGTCTTTGTAGATTCATTGGTTTTCCTATCTTTTCATTTATGCAATTTCTGTCTATTCATATCAGACAAATACTCCTTATTTTAAAATTTAGTAATAAGAATCCTTTTCACAGTATGACACATCAAAGTGGTTATGGTTTTCATTGGTTTCAAAACAAAGGTGATACACTAACGTGATGTCACTAAATTTTTTTATTTACCAAATTGTTAACAAAGCAATGTATATATAATCAAATACAGGAACTCGCTACTGTACATATATATTACACAGTATATACCAATTGACATATTCAGTATGTAAAATATCAAAATGGGTTATCAATTTATCCATCAATTTCACCAATAAATCAATTACTAACATTAAAATATGTTTCTAACACCATTTTTATGGATTCTCAACAAAACCAAACATGTCAAAAACTTAAAAAATTGAAGAACAAAATTTCTAAATCATGTAAATCTACACATTGACCCAATCATACTAACCCATAATAATAAGGATTCTCCCCCTTACCTCTTTAATTTCTTCAAACCCTAGCTTTCCTCTTCTCCTCTCTTAGCCTCCTTTCTCCCATTTCTCTTCTCTTCAAAATCAACAAATGAAAATGATACTCCTAACTCTCATTAACCCTTACTACTTATTTGTCATAATGGGCTTAATACTTCTAACTCTAGTAAATAGGCCCAATAGACATAATTTATTAATATCTCTACTAACCCAATAACTAAATAAACACCAATACACACAAAGTTAATTAATTCAATTAATTATTATATCTCATAATAATTAAATAATTATTTAACACACAAAGTAAAATAAAATAATATAATAAAATAAATACGGATAAAATCCTCTAATAACTCAATGTCTCATATTTCCGGTCTAATCTTAATTACTCGGAAAATTCCCAAAACGCTAAATATTAACTCATTAATATTTCTAATACTAAAAATATTAAAATTTTCGATTAAATATTGATCCGCTATCCCAAACTAATACCGACTAAATAGTCCCAAAACGCGAAATTTCAATAAACATCAGAAATGACTAAATTAAGCAAATAATTATTAAAAATACCATATAATATAATTACTAATATAATTAATAAAAATATTAATAAAAATCGGGATGTTACAGCGACCATAACTTGGCATGCACCAAGAATAGCCCTCCCACTATGTTCCTAAAAGTTAAGATGGGTTAAAGGTGACTAAAGGTCCCTGAGCTCCGACGCACCCAAAGATACATGCATAAACCTCTCATGCAAAAGAAGTACACAATAACTAGTGGAGGTCTAACTCAAGCGCGAACTTCATTTTGACCAATCCCAAGCATGCACAAGGGAGGTCTTCATGACTATGCCGCTCCTAACTTAAGTGTTCTTGAATCCGGGTGTAGGATTCGTCCTTCATTTATTTCCCAAAACAGCCCTGAAAAATAAAGCAAGCAAAGCATACAAAAGAAAACATTTAAGTGATCCTAAACTTTTAAGGAAACCCCTCTTTTATTAGAAAATTCTCCCCAGCAGAGTCGCCAGTTTTGTAATACGGTGAACTGACTTTATTTGAAATGTTGCGGTAAACAAGAGTCGCCACCGACTTTTATTTTATCCAAATTAAATAGAAAGGCTAAAAGAACAGAAAAAACCTTTTAAAAGAAAACTGAGTTCGAGGGGTAATTTATACAAAGGGAAGGTGTAAGACACCCTTTGCATCCATGGTTTTCCATGGGCTCTTAATTGCTTTGCTCTTTTGAAACCAAAAGTTTAGAAATGTAGAAGAAGAAAATAAGGACTTTAGCTCGTAAATGAGCGTAGCCTTTTTGAAGGTTTATGAAAAAGTGTAAGAAAAAGATTTAAGGCAGAGCAAAGCAATTAGGGGCAAATTACCTTGACATTGTAAAAGAGTTCTTTTAGCCTTTCAGGGCTATCCATACCATAAGAGGGCAGAAAGTCCTTTTATTTGGAGGTTGAAGGGTCGTCGAGATTATCGTTCGCCATAAGACTGTCCCTGCCATAGAGGGGCAGGTAATCTAAGGGAAAGATCAGAATAGCCATCATTATTAGGCAACCAGAGGACACCTCAGCATTTCGTAGGCAACTTCGAGGGACGAGATCATATAAGTGAATCGAAGGCAGCATCATTGGGACTTACGATCTGAATGAACTGAGGGCAACATTGCTGAGGTGTCCTCGTATTCGAGGGACTTGGCTATTTTGCACTGAAAACAAAAGGCAACAAGGCAACATGCAACAAGAGAGGTTACCATAAAAGGTGTGTGGGTGCACAATCACGTGATTAATTCAGAAAATTATCTTGTAAATAGTTATTCTAAATTTAGTTCGAGGTTACACTCCCTAAATTACTAACCACACAGTAATAATATAATGCAGTGTTAAGTGCCTTCAAGGCCACACAATACAATCCGGGAGCAGTTACATAATAAACCATGGGGAAGGGGAGGAAAAGCAATAAAAACCCCAATAAAGCAAATACTTTGACATAAGTAATAATAAAGGGAATAATAAAAAGGGAACGAGTTTTAGGGTTACCGAACGTTCGAGCTTTGACCAGTTGGTTAACCCTGAAAATTGGCAAAGGAAAAATAAATAGAAGGGTGAGTGCATTACCAATTCATTGGCGATTGAAGCTAACCCTATTTTAATCAAAAGAGGCAAAATAAAATGATATTTAAAATAATGATAAAATCAGGGGCTTATCTTTTTGATCTGATATGGCGCGTAGTCGGACGAACCCCGATGGTAACTCTGAAAAACTGCACAAAGAAAAAAGGAAAATTTTTCAATGTAGGAATGATCCTCGTAAACCCTAATTAGGGCATAAGTTAACCGTGGTTAATAGAATAAATAAAACCAAATTAATTAATTATTGGTTTACAACCTAATTAATTAAATCGGCAAGAAATAAAGTTTCGATTAAATTACCTAACCCTAATATCTATTTTAATCAATTAATAAAAAGCTTTATAATTAATTAGATAATTTAAACAATTTAAATTAATTTAAATCAAATAAAACTATTAATTAAAATAAATATTTTTAATTTTTATCAATTAAATCAATAATGATTTTATGAAACAAAAGGAAATTTTAAAAGATTTTTTAAAATTAATGTTAATAAACAAAAATAAAGAATAAATAAAAAAACTATACAATAAATAATATATAAAATAAAGACAAGTTAGTAATTAAAAAGAAAAAAATTTGAAAATCTTAGCTTGTGATCCTGTGTGGCAGGGGCTTGAAGGACCATGGTGCATCTGCGTTTTCTGGAGCGTTGGATGAGAGAGAGACTGGAGATCTGATGGCTGACATCATGAGGGAGCGTCACACATACGAAAGCGAGACACACACGATTGCTGGGGGGGTGACGCGCGCGAATTTTTCAAATCGCCCAATCACCTGCTGCCACGACTTCATCTTCTTCAAAGAAAAAAACTGTGACGCGTTTTTACACCGCCTATTATAGACATGCTATGGAAAGTCTATCCTTTTACACATGCAAAATTGTAAACCCCAGAAAATGGAACAAAAATTTGGCGCGACCCATTGAAACGATCGTCCAGAGGCCACGATTTCAATGCTACCCATATTTAGCCCTAATTTTACATGGAACACAAAGCCCCAATTTGAAGGTCGTAAACCCTAACATGGTGAAACATCACCCCTGCACTTAAACTCAGATTCAAGCATCCAGATAGATAGCAAAGGTCATCATGAACACAAATATGGCATTAAAACATGTTAAGGATGCATGAATTCATGAGATCGATCTTGCAAAAAAGTGAACAAACCGTGAGCGATTTCAAATGATTCTGAGTGTGTTTCTTGCGTGTGAGGATTGGGATTGCTTCAGTGATGTCCAGAGAGTGTATTGGAATGCTTCAAATTGCTTGAATTTGCCTCAAATTCTAAAATACTTTTGCAATTTTGCTTGATTTTTGAACTCGGGTTAGGGTTCTTTCCTCCAGAAATTTTTGTAACCCTTGCAATCTGTGAATGTTAGGTACTTATAATGGATTGAATTAGGGTGAATAATTGGCCTTGAATCTTAATAAATCTTGGATTTCAATCTTCGAAATTTGATTGAAAATATGGTTCCTAATGTTTCTATTTTTGTCCAATATTTGATTCTCCTTATTCCAATCATCACTTGGCTAATTAAGGGAATATATTTGATTGATTTCTTGACTTAAAATCAAAGCAAATAATATTTCTCATTTATTTTACTATTTTATATAATTTATTTATGATTTAAAGTGATAAAAAACCATAAAATAATTAATAAAATAATAAAAATAACAAGACTCTTGTTTTGCCTATGTGATTATATGCTGAATATGTGCTTATTTTTATTATTATATGGTGTTTTTTTTGTGTATAACTATTTGCATGCATCATACATCATATGCATATTTTTTATCATGTCTTATCCACAGGTAAAAAAAAAAGAAGAAAAAAAGAAGAATAAAAAATAATAATAATTCTTTTTGGTGAAAATTCAGGAAAAATGAATGCTAAGAAGTCTATTGTCCATCAAGAAATTGAGAAATATTAGGGATAAAATGTCATCAACTGCTTTGAACAGGTTTGAGGGTCGTTATGGTGATATTCTGGACTTGCTCAAGGTTAAGGTTCAAGAAGAAGCAATCACCGCTTTCATCCAGTTCTATGATCCGCCGCTTAGATGTTTCACTTTTCAGGATTTTCAGTTGGCTCCTACCTTGGAGGAGATGGATGCTATGCTTGGGTTTTCAAGGGTTAAAAAAGGATTCTATACAGGTGCTGGAAAAAGAGTTGAGATTTCTGATTTGGACAAAGCTTTGGAAGTGCCCGTTGCGGATTTAGAAGCTAATCACAAGACTGATGGTAAAATACAAGGAATTAAAAGAACTTATTTAGAAGCTCAAGCTATGTCTTATGCTCAAAAGAAACAATGGGACATTTGTGGTCATTTTTTAGCTCTTTTGATTTTTGGTGTTGTTTTGTTGCCTAACAAGGCGGAGTATGTTGATGATGCTGCTATTCATGTTTTTACCTCCTTCAGAAATTCAAATGAGGATCCAACTCCTACTATTCTCGCTAATATTTATTATACTATCCATGATCGATATGAAAAGAAAAGGGGAGCGATATCCTGTTGTGTTCATTTACTGTACTCTTGGTTGACTTCTCATCTTTACAAAGCTAGCTATTTAATCAAAGATTTGACTAGGCATGAATGGTCTCAAAAACTAAGAGCTCTCAAAGATTTGACTTCTCCTTTTGTTGTGGATCCCACGTACAAGCCCGATTCTCCTAATCTTGTTTCTCTATCCATCGAAGAGATAGAAGGAATCAAGGCTGCCCTAGAGGCGTCCCGTAAGGAAAAGGAAAAATTAGAGCTTGATATACATCGACTTTCCAACGAAAAGAGCCAATTACGATTCGATCTCAAGGAGAAGAGCCAAGCGCTTCAAGCCGCTAAGGAAGAGAATGATAGACAAAGGAATAAAAGAAAGCGTGCAACCGAAGGAGTCCTAAGTGCTAACTTTGATTTAATTGCACATAATGAAAGGTTGGAACAAGCGGGTATAGAAATTGCAAGGTGGAGACGGTGTTATGAAAAAGCTTCCCATGACAAAGCGGAATCCGAGAAAAATCTAGAAGTTGTGGTCTTTGAATTAACGGATAGGACTAAAGATCAAGAGGTAGAAATAAGAAATCTCAAATTTGATCTTCAAGAAGCCCGCAACTCTGGACAAGAAGAACGCACAAGGAGATTGACTACGGAAGAAGCACTTTTACAGCGCACCGGCGAGTATAATAGAGCACTTCAAGCTATGGCCTCGCTTAGGCAAGTGTTTATAAGGCAAAGGGAGATATATGAGGCTGCAAGGGATGAAGGGGATTATTGGAAAAGACAATACACAATTGTTTCTACGGCAAATGAGCATGTGATCATGGTTCCCAAGATGCTTGAAGAATATGAGAAATGTCGTGAGAATTATGATAAGCTAGTCTATTTGTGCAATGATTTAATCCTAGACATTCCGAAGAGCTTGGAGAGAGCGGAGTCTTCTCCCATCATCCTTCCCGAAGCGGTGGAAGAATTTATGGAGCTTTGTAGAGACATGGTGGACAAATTCAAGGAGGATATTCATAGGCGTTCTTAGCCATTTATAGTTTTTTATTTTTATTATTTAGAAGTTTTATTTCTATTGGTGTTTATTTCCTTTCGCAATGTTGAACAATCTAAATTGTACTTTCTTTAAAGTATTTTAAATTAATAAAGTGTGTTTATTTTCGCATTATTCAAATTTCTTCGCAATATTCACCAAAAAAGGATTATTAAAAAAAAGAGGAGTTTTAAAAAAAAAAGAAAAGGATAAATAATATATATAAATATATATACATATATATATATATATATATATATATATTTATAAATATATTATAATAAGGATGTGGATAAGACATGAGCATAGCATAAACATAGCATTCATAGCACGCATATCGTTTTATTTTTTTTTGCAAACATTAAAAGAAAAAAACTGTCTTTATCTCCAGTCACGCCATTGCAACTATACCGTCCTACCAAACAAGAGCTCAGAAGAAGAAAGCGATGGAACAACTAGAGCAAAACCAAGCCGTCCTTCGTGAGGAAATGACCCAACTGAAAGGCACTGTTGAAGACCTCAAAGGAGGAATGACCCAAATGCTGAGTTTTATGAAGGATCTCAAGGATAAGCAGGACAAGGCTAAGGAAGTTCAAGACCAGTATGAGGAGATACCGAATGATGGCAACCCATTGTTAGGATATGTTCGAGGCCATGACCCTCACAAGACAAAGGCTCACTCCTTTAAGAAGGTCGCTACGACCCATGAAGAGGGAGAAGCCTCTCAAGAAGGATCTATTCCTGCTGCTCAGAAGGAAGGGACGTCTCGCACAGTTCGCATTCCTGTCAACAATCCTCTTAGGGATGAGGACTACTTGGATCTACAATATGGGGACACTGATGACACAAACCAAGTCCCTCAACCCAAGCTGACTTCCACTAACTCTGGGGAGGATTCTAAGGATAGTGGACAAATCAAGGCACTGGAAGAGAGACTGAAAGTTGTAGAAGGATATGATGCCTTCGACGTGGATACTTTTGAAATGAGTTTAGTCCCAGATCTGACTATTCCACACAAGTTCAAGGTTCCAAACTTTGAAAAGTACAAGGGGCTCACATGCCCAAGGAATCACTTGCGCATGTATGCGCGAAAAATGGCTGCCTATGCTCACGATCAAAAGCTGATGATTCATTTTTTCCAAGATGGCTTGAGCAGAGCGTCTGTTGACTGGTACATGCAACTGGAGAAATCTTACATCCGAAGCTGGAATGACCTTGCTAATACATTCCTGAAACAATACAAGTACAATCTGGACATGGCACCTAACCGGATGCAACTCCAAAATTTGTCACAAAAGAAAGAGGAGTCGTTCAATGAGTATGCCCAGAGGTGGAGGGAAATGGCTTCCCGAGTCCAACCTCCCCTATTGGAGAAGGAGCTGGTAGACATGTTTATGGCTACTTTACAAGGACCATACTACGATAAAATGGTCGGAAGCGTATCTTCAGGATTTTCAGACTTAGTGGTTATCGATGAAAGGATCGATAACGGAATAAAAAATGGGAAGATACAAGGAGCGTCATCTGGATCTTATCAGTCAAAGAGGCCCGCTCCCACCTTCGCAAAGAAGAAGGAAGGAGAGACTAATGCAATGGTGCATCAGGAAACTAGACCTCCCATGTCATTCCCGCCGCAACAAAACCAGTTTCAAGGTCATCAAAGGAGATTCGATCCTTTGCCTACTTCAAAAAAGGAGATACTGAGATATCTGATAGGTGAGTCCTTGGTAGAAATCAAACCATTGGCACCTCCTCCTCCAGGCAAGGTCACACCCAACTACAAAGCTAATGAAAGGTGTGAATTTCACGCCAATTCTCCCGGACACACCTTGGAGAAATGCTGGGCTTTCAAGCACATAGTCCAAGATCTGATAGAGTCAGGGGCAATCGCCTTTGACAAACCCAATGTGAAAACATATCCTATGCCACACCATGATGGCGCAGTCAATGCAATTGAGGTCGTTACTGAGCAAGAGTTGGTTCAACAAAGAAGCTCCCCCATAGACGCCCTTAAGAGGTATCTACTTATAAAGGGGTTCGTCTTAGAACACAACGAGGCTTTTAAAGACACTCTGCAGAGACTCATGGATCAAGGATTGATTCAGCTAAAGGAACATTCTGAGGAAGAGTATGTGGCTATGGTGGATAGGAACGAGCCGTTGATAATACTCAGTCAAGGGGCAAGAAAGCCGTTAATCATCCCCTGTGCTAAACCACCATTGATGATACCTACGCAAGAACATACTAGGATCATCCCGGTCAAAGATCCATATCCTTTGGATAAGATGAAAGCGGTGCCTTGGGAGTACAATGCTGGTACGAATCCGACTGTGTCAAGTATTGTGGGGCCTGGGGGCATGACTCGTAGCGGTCGTATATTCAAAACTGCACAGGCGCAACCAGTGTCTAATGGAGACTTGACACAATCTAGTGATCAAGATGTTACGAGACCAAATAGCGAGGCTGATCCTAAAGGTAAAGAAGCTGTCAATAAGGATGCTGAAGAGTTCCTCGCCTTAATCAAGAAGAGTGACTATAGGGTGGTGGATCAGTTACAATAGAAGCCTTCTAAGATATCACTCTTATCATTGCTGGTACACTCCGAAAGGCATCGAGACGCCTTGATGAAGATTCTGAATGCCGTCCATGTAACTAAAGACATCACGGTCAGTCAGTTCGACGGGATGGTGGCTAACCTAACTACTGGGGCATGCCTGGGTTTCAGTGATCATGAGATACCTCCACAGGGAAAGGCGCACAATAAAGCCTTACATATCTCTATACAATATGGGAAGGCTCATCTGGCCAGAGTTCTGATTGACATAGGTTCATCACTAAATGTGATGCCAAAGGCTACACTGGATAAAATAGCTTTGGAAGGTCTTGTGGTTAGACCAAGTCGTCTGGTGGTTAAAGCTTTTGATGGATCGCAGAGTCCGGTATTTGGAGAAGTGGATCTTCCTGTCATAGTTGGTCCTCATACCTTCTGCATCAATTTCCAAGTGATGGAGATTGAACCAGCTTATACCTGCCTACTAGGGCGTCCTTGGATTCATGCAGCTGGGGCAGTCACTTCCACCCTCCATCAGAAGATTAAATTTATGGATGGAAATTCTATAGTGACTATCAACGGAGAAGAAGATATATTTGTCAGCAACCTGGATTCATACAGGTACATTGAGGTTGGAGAAGGGGCACTGGAGACTACATTCCAGGCATTGGAGATTGCAATTGCTGTCACACTACCTGTGGAGAAAGTGCGAAGGGCGGTAACATCCTGGAGAGATCTACAAGACCTGAATGTGGAAGGCTGGGGCAAAGTACCAGAGATCTTAGAGAAGAAGGATCGCCTAGGGCTGGGGTACCAACCATCAAAGGTCACAAGCACTGCGAAAGAGGAGCAACAATTCCCCCCGATTATGCAGACTTTCATAACAGGCGGGTATGAACATGTGGCTATGGTATCCAACGAGGATTCTAAGGAGGGAGCGTCCAATTTCATCCGAAGGGTCAGACCAGGAGAACAACTTCAGAATTGGACAAGCTTGGAGATACTGGAGATAGTTTTTATTTCAAAGTAATTTGCTTTTGTGCGTTTTATTTCCCTTTCAAATAAAGAAAAACAATAACGCTCATGCCTCGCCCGAAGCATAGAGTTGGTTTGTAAGGGCCCCATTTATTTTCAAGTTTAAAAGTTTATTAATAAAATTGTCTTTGCATTTGGTATTGAAAACATTGTCCTTTCTCGCATTTATTTCTTTTTCTTTCAAAATGACAAATAAATTTCTTGCACAAAAAGCACGTTCATATCTGCATACTAAAAACAAAACATAAAACGTGTGCAGATCACCTTCTAACACTACCGATAATAATACTGCTGAAACTCTATACAAACTCGAGGCTCTCGCTAATCAGTCCGAAGAAAGGGGTGAGGAAGACGATGAACTTCCGGAGGAGTTGTCAAGGTTAATTGATAAGGAATCCAAAAGCATGCTCCCTCCTCAGGAGGCCATTGAAACCATAAATTTGGGTACAGACGAAGAACCCAAGAACATCAAGATTGGGGCAACACTGAACGAGGACGTGAAAGCGACGCTAATCAAGCTCCTCCACGACTATGCAGAGATATTTGCTTGGTCATACCGTGACATGCCGGGGTTGGATACTGATATCGTTGTACATAGGTTACCACTCAAAGAAGGATGTGCACCTGTCAGGAAAAAGCGCAGAAGAGTTCGACCGGATATGGATAGTAAAATCAGGGAAGAGGTGCTCAAACAGTTCGACGCCGAGTTTCTTGCTGTTGTTGACTATCCACCATGGATTGCCAACATAGTGCCAGTTCCTAAGAAAGACGGGAAGGTACGCATGTGTGTGGATTACAGGGATCTAAACAAAGCAAGTCCAAAGGACGACTTTCCACTACCACACATAGATGTCTTGGTGGATAATACAGCGCAAGCTTCGATGTTTTCGTTCATGGATGGGTTCTCCGGGTATAACCAGATCAAGATGGCTCCCGAGGACATGGAGAAGACAACCTTCATGACATCCTGGGGCACCTTGTGCTACAAAGTAATGCCTTTTGGGTTGCGAAACGCAGGGGCAACATATCAAAGAGCCATGGTCACATTGTTCCATGACATGATTCACAAGGAGGTCGAAGTATATGTAGACGATATGATTGCCAAGTCTTGCACAGAAGAAGAGCATATCACACACCTGCATAGGTTGTTCGAGCGCTTAAAGAAGTTCAAGCTGAGGTTAAACCCGAACAAGTGTACATTTGGTGTAAGGTCAGGAAAGCTGTTGGGATTCATTGTGAGCCAACGAGGCATAGAGGTAGATCCCGACAAGGTGAAGGCTATACAAGCAATGTCTGTTCCAAGGACAGAAAAAGAGGTCCGTGGGTTCTTGGGTCGATTGAATTACATCTCAAGGTTTATTTCACATTTAACGGCCACGTGTGAGCCTATATTCAAGCTGCTCAGGAAAGATCAACCCATCAAGTGGAATGACGATTGTCAGGTAGCCTTCGAAACCATAAAGAGTTACTTGCAAGAACCACCTATACTCCTACCTCCTGTACCAGGGAGACCACTGATCATGTACCTCACAGTTCTCAAAAGGTCTATGGGGTGTGTACTGGGGCAACATGATGAAACAGGCAGAAAGGAGCACGCTATTTACTACCTTAGCAAGAAATTCACGGATTGCGAATCTCGATATTCACCATTGGAAAAGACATGTTGTGCCCTATCATGGGCCTCCAAACGTCTAAGGCAATATATGCTGAACCATTCCACATGGTTGATATCGAGGATGGATCCGTTGAAATACGTGTTCGAAAAACAGGCTCTCACGGGTAGAATCGCAAGATGGCAAATGTTATTGTCAGAATACGACATACAATACGTCACCCAAAAGGCAATAAAAGGGAGTGTACTGGCAGAACATCTTGCTCATCAACCCCTCGAAGAATACCAGTCTATGAAGTTCGACTTCCCTGACGAAGATATTATGGTGGTAAGGGACTACGAAATACCAGGCCCCGACGAAGGACCTGAACCAGGGGCAATATGGACACTTATGTTCGACGGTGCTTCAAATGCACTAGGACATGGTATAGGGGCAGTCTTGACGTCTCCCGACAATAGACACTTACCCTTCACTACAAGACTATGCTTTGACTGCACCAACAACATTGCAGAATATGAAGCATGCATATTGGGGTTAGAAGCGGCAATCGATCTAAGGATTAAACTACTTGAGGTGTACGGGGATTCAGCACTGGTAATCCACCAAGTCAATAAAGAATGGGATACTCGAGATTCAAAGCTAATCCCATATCGAGACCTTATACTGGAGTTAATGGCTGAGTTTGAGACAATCACTTTTACACATATCCCAAGGGAAGAAAATCAAATGGCTGACGCATTAGCCACACTTTCCTCTATGTTCAAAGTGACCTGGCCAAACCATGAACCACAGATAACAGTTAGACACTTTGATGAGCCTGCTTATTGTCTCACAATCGAGGAGCAGTCTGACAACAAACCATGGTACTGAAGAATAGAAAAACACTTAGAAAGGGGGGGTTTTGAATAAGTGTAGCTTTAAAACTTGTAAGATAAAAACAATTTGCACAATTATTTTTATCCTGGTTCGTTGTTAACTAAACTACTCCAGTCCACCCCTTGGAGTGATTTACCTCACCTGAGGATTAAAACCACTAATCACACTTGATTACAATGGTTTTCCACTTAGCCAACTGCTAAGTCTTCTAGAGTATCCTGATCACAACCTGATCACTCTAGGAACAAACTGCTTAGACAACCTACTTTTCTAGAGTATTCTGATCTACCTGATCACTCTAGTTCTTACAACTTAATGTAAACAAATTCTAAGAGTATTACAATGCTTCTGAAAAGCTATAATCACAACTGTGATATTTCTCTTAAAGTTTAAGCTTAAATCTCACTAAGATATTACAACAGCAATGTAGTGAGCTTGATGATGAAGTTTGAGAGCTTTTGAATTTTATAGCGTTTCAGTTTAGTGCGCAAGTGTTGTATGAATTCATCAGTTGTGCGTTAACCTTTGCTTCTCATCAGAACTTCATATTTATAGGCGTTTGAGAAGATGACCGTTGGGAGCATTTAATGCTTTGCGTATTCCGTACAGCATTGCATTTAATGTTTCACTCTTTTGTCAACTACCTCGAGCCTTATTTCCGCTGTGTCTACTGACGTTGCCTTTAATAGCTTCTAACGTTCCTTTTGTCAGTCAGCGTAGCCTGCCAGTCTAGTACTTGCTTCTGATCTGATGTTTGTGTAAACAACGTTTGAATGTCATCAGAGTCAAACAGCTTGGTGCAGAGCATCTTCTTGTCTTCTGACCTTGAAGTGCTTCTTAGCGTGATACCATGAGAACTTCAGTGCTTCTGCTTCTGATCTCAAGTTCTTCTGATGCTTTCATTGACCCATGTTCTGATTGTGCTTGACCATCTTCTAATGTCTTGCCAGACCATGTTCTGATGTTGCATGCTGAACCTTCTGAGTCAGTTGCCTCTTGCGCTGATTTTGTGCATACTCTTTGTATAATTCCTGAAATGGAAATTGCATAGTATTAGAGTACCACATTATCTCATACAAAATTCATATTCTTGTTATCATCAAAACTAAGAATATTGATCAGAACAAATCTTGTTCTAACAATCTCCCCCTTTTTGATGATGACAAAAACATACATAAATGATATGAATTTGCGATTAGAATATCAGACGGCTAAAGACAAATACACAGTTATAGCATAAGCATGTAGACAATGTGTGAATATGTCTCCCCCTGAGATTAACAATCTCCCCCTGAGATAAATAATCTCTCCCTGAAATAAATACTAGGAGAATTTTTATAAATAAAAGACTTCCTTGAGTATTTCAGTAGAGACTTTCACATATGCTTAGATCTTCAGAACATTCACAGCTTTTGATTCTTGCTTCCATAGGACAGCTTCAGAACTTGAATTTCCTAGATCTTCAGAATATTCATAGCTTCTGATTCTTGCTTCCAGTGGACAGCTTCAGAGCTTGAATATCTTCTTGAGTCATTGCATGCTAGATTGTATCAGAACATTGTTGAATGTACTAGAGCATCATCAGAGCATCTCTACATCCTGAAATGTTACAGAACAAACTAAACGACAAAAGTCAGCATGAATGATTCAGAACATAAAATATGTATCAGAACATATAATTATGTATCAGAGCATACAAACATAAAATGTTTCAGAGCATATTTTGTAACTAAAACATGCATCAGAACATATAAAGAATAAGAATGAAAGTATATTTTATCATCAGAATATCAGAACATTCTTCCTTCTTGCTTCTGATTCTTGAAGCTTTATAGCACTCAGCTTGCTTCAATTTCCAAGAGCTTGATTCTTGATAGAATTGCTTTTCCCCATCTATTTGCTTCTCATGTTGAGCTTTTAAAAAGGATCTTCAATTCCTGCAAGACAACACTCAAAGACATAGAACTGTGCAAGTTCTGTTAGAGATGTGGAGCCTTTCTCCCAGCAACTGATAAAATAAATCAGATCATATATCACATTTTTCTCCCCCTTTTTGTCATATCATCAAAAACATAAAAGATTCAGATGAAAAAACACGACAAACACATAGAAGAAAAGGATAAATTTCATTAAGCACGGAGAAATAAAAAGTTCAGAAGTACAAGAGGAAGGACAAGAGAAGATGCAAAGAAAAACAGATGCAGCAAAGCAAAAAGAAATAGTCTAAGACTTAATCTAAGATGACCCTAGCATCGACATGATCTTGGCCAGCATATCATGACTCCCGCTGTTGCTCTCATCCTGCCTTTCCATGAAAGCACGAAACTCAGCGTTGATTGATCTCTGCTCATCCTGGTTCTTCTGAATAACTTCCAAAGTCCTTGCAAGACGGGAAGGTTCATTAGAAGAAGCTTCACAACTTCTTTCCAAGGGGATGGCATTCTGATCCGCAGCTTCCATGATCAGATCATTTGCAGGATTTTCCTCATCAGGAATTGTTTCAGCAACATGATCAGCATCTGCTTCTTCCATAGAAGCATCTCTATACTCTGCAGCAGGAACCTCAGAATCTCCATTCTCAAGTGCCTGAAGAATGGCTGCAAGATTCCTAGGCGCAGAAGGACCTTCAACATATGATGGGTCAACAACTTCTGGAATGACCAAGCTTGGGTCTTCCTTAGAAGGGTTTTCCCTCAAAAACTCAAAGAGAGTCCTGAAATCTCTAAGCAGAACAGGATATTGAGGTTTCCAGACCACAATTTCCCTGCAAGGATTAGCTTCCATTGCAGCAGCAATTCTTGCTTCTTCCAGTTCATCCACAAACCTCTTCTCCTCAACAGTAACCCTGTTTCTGAGGGGATGGTAGTAGATACCATTATCACCCTCCAGAAGGTAACCAGCATGACCAGGGGCAGCAACCACTAGTCGCTTCTGAACTCCCATTGCTCCTACTTGAAAATCATGGCGAAAGCTTCTCTAGAGGTTTCTCGTAGAAACATCATCAAGACCATTGAGGAAAGCATCGCTCAGAAGGTCAAGCCTGATAATCACTTCATTTCTGAACAACTCCAGACAAATGATAAGTTCAGGTTCAGGAGGGTTGAAGGTGAATTTGTAGTCAGGGTAGAGAAGGCAGTAGGGGTTGGATTTTCTGGTGGTTAGGGAATGGGATAGAGAAGATGGAGGTGCAGTAGTTGAGGAAGAAGGGATAACTGTGGGAATGATTGAGGATGAGGAGATATCTGGGTTTGGATTAGGTGAAAAAGGAATAATTATAATGGGTGTTGATGAGGATGGCTTGTCAGAAGGAGTTGGAGGAAGAATATTTAGTGGTGTAGGGTTTAAGACAGGAGTAGAAAGTGAAGGTGAGAGAGACTTTGGTAAAGAGAAGGTATTTTGTGGTTCAGAAGAAGGTGATTGGGTAGAAGATTGAGGTACAAAAGGAGGTGTAAAAACATGCTTGGAGACAATTGCAGAGGGAGCATTTGCAGATCTGGAAGTACGAAAGGAATTATTAATTTTCTTCTGCAGATATTCTGGAGTATTCACCTTGTTAGGATCATAGGTGATCCTCTGATTCTTGGCTTTCTTGGCCTCATCTTCTTGAGCCTTTCTTTTTATCCTAGCCTGTTGTTTCTTCTGATCCTTCTTTTGAAGATCAGCTTTTGACAGAAGCACTCTACCACGGATCCACGCAGGATCAACTTCAGATTGGTTTCTAACAGAATCTTCCAAGTGGTGCTTGACAGCCTCGTGAAGTTCTAAATGAAACAAGGTGGCGAAACCTTCAATAGGAACTCTCCTTGACAGAATATTTGGAAAGCTTGTACCAACAGAAGATACCGTCTGGATGAGATCAAGTCTGAACAAATCCACACCGTTGAAGACGGGTCCTTGAACAACTCCAAGAAATTGGGACGATCCAAGGGTCCTGATAGGATCCAGTAAATTACTTTCAGTCAGAATATCAGATATCATTCTGGCGAAAGGAATAGTGTTCCTTGGAATATGAGGATACTTTGCTCTTTCTTCTTCTCTTGACTCAACAATAGAAGTTTTCACATTCTCAAACAGAATGTGAGAGATGTTGAGTTTTATCTTTCTGCCAATGCAGAAGAGAGTATACTTGTGATCAGGACTGATGTAGGCAGAGGAGGAGAATAGCTTCTTCCTGTGGTGAAGAGAACCCGGAATAATCTCAGCCCACACTTGATAGAACGACCTTAAGGTACCGGTTTTATGAGATTCAGTTCCGAAAGCAAGAGAGATTTGTTGTTCAACCTGTTACCAGTTAACCCTTCCAGGTTGAGGACCGGTGCAACCTTTTTCGTCATCCAGGTTGTATAGCTTCCTGATGAGCTTTTATGTAATAACCACTTCATGCCCTAGCACGAAGGAAATGATGGCAGTTGGGGTAACCGTTGCATGTACCCAGAAATCCTTCACCAGTTCAGGATAAATTGGTCCAACCAATCTATCGAGATAGTTTGACCATCCCTGTGCTAATATTCTAGCGTCACACAGAAAACCGTTTGCTCTTAGGTTGTTGAAGTCCACAGCAGACTCACAGAGAACTTCCAGTTCGTCAGTGGGAATCATGCAGGTTTTCAGAGGAGCATACCCATACTTGCGGAGAAGAATCTGAGTAGAAGTGAGTCTTTCCACTGGGCTTGATGAACTTGATGATGAATACATGATGATGTTGCTTGGTTTCAGATCACAGACTAGGGTTTGAAAGAGACGAATGCAAAGAGAGAGATGCACAAATGGAGAGAGAGAGAGAGAGAGAGAGAGAGAGAGAGAGAGAGAGAGAAATGAAATGAAGATGAAGCAGGTTATTTAAACGGTTTGAAAAAGAAAATAAAATAAAGTAAAAAGAAAAACTGTTTAAAAGAAAATGACATCAATATGCATTTAATGAGAAATGACGTTAGGAGAGATAATGTGACAAAGTGAAATGATTTGCACAGTTACCTAGGGCGGCGTCTCCTCAACTGCACGCATGCTTGTCCAAAAATAGTGAACACGTGTTCATTTTCTGGAAAGACTTGTGATAGCTATTTTGCTTTAAAAGAGTTTCTGAATCAACTTAGATAATGAAACGTTAGTAATAACAGAATCAGAACTTCTAATTGATTAGTATCAGAACTTCTTATAGCTGCCTAGTCCTAACACATTTCAGAAGGTATTCATACAAAGATCTTCTCATCTTCTCATTCTGGGCATAAGTCCATATTGATATTCTTCAGAATGTACTTAAACCTATCTTCAGCAAGGGATTTTGTAAAGATATCAGCCCATTGATGGTCTGTATCCACAAAGTTCAAAGAAAGAACACCCTTCTGAACATAGTCCCTCATAAAATGATGTTTAATCTCAATATGTTTAGCTTTGGAATGTAAGATAGGATTCTTAGATAAACATATAGCAGAAGTATTATCACAGAAGATAGGAATGTTACTCTCATATATCTGATAATCTTCTAGCTGACTCTTCATCCATAACATTTGTGTGCTACATCCAGCAGCAGCAACATATTCTGTTTCTGTAGTTGAGAGAGATATGGTAGCTTGCTTCTTGCTGTACCAGGAGATCAAATGACTTCCAAGGAATTGACAACTTCCAGAAGTACTCTTTCTTTCAATTCTATCTCCAGCATAGTCAGCATCACAGAATCCTACTAAGTTGTATTCTTTAGATCTTCTGTAGACTAAACCAACGTTAGTAGTACCTTTTAGATACCTCAGAATTCTCTTAACAGCAGTTAAGTGAGATTCTCTGGGATCTGATTGGAATCTAGCACACAAACACACACTGAATAGAATGTCAGGTCTAGAAGCAGTTAAGTATAGAAGAGATCCAATCATACCTCTGTACAACTTTTGATCTACCTTCTTACTTACCTCATCCTTACCTAAAACACATGTTGGATGCATAGGAGTTTTGGCTTCTTTGCTTTCAGAAAGATTAAACTTCTTCAGAAGTTCTTTCACATACTTCGTTTGATGAACATAGGTTCCATCAGAAGTTTGATTGATTTGAATCCCAAGGAAATACTTGAGTTCACCCATCATGCTCATTTCAAATTCAGCCTGCATAGACTTAGCAAACTCCTTTCCAAGTGAAGCATTAGATGTTCCAAATATAATATCATCAACATAAATTTGACAAATTAAAATATCCTTCTTAGATGTTTTACAGAAAAGAGTCGTGTCCACTTGTCCTCTAGTGAAACCATTGTCTAGAAGGAAAGAACTTAATCTTTCGTACCAAACTTTGGGAGCTTGCTTCAAACCATACAATGATTTCTTAAGTTTGAAAACGTGTTCTGGAGACTTAAAGTCTTCAAAACCAGGAGGTTGATGGACATAGACTTCTTCATCTATATAACCATTTAAGAAGGCACTCTTAACATCCATCTGATACAGAGTGATGTTATGTTGAGTGGCAAAGGAAATTAATAAGCGAATAGATTCTAACCTGGCCACTGGTGCAAAGGTTTCTGTATAGTCAATCCCTTCTTGCTGACTATATCCCTGAGCCACCAGTCTGGCTTTGTTTCTTACCACTTCTCCCTTTTCACTGAGCTTGTTTCTGAACACCCACTTAGTACCAATGATGTTGAATCCTTTTGGTCTAGGAACCAAATCCCATACATCATTCCTTGTAAACTGATTTAGTTCTTCTTGCATGGCAATTATCCAGTCTGGATCTTCTAGAGCTTGATCAACAGAAGTTGGCTCGATCAAAGAAACAAGACCTAATTGACATTCTGCATTGTTCTTAAGGAATGCTCTTGCTCTGATGGGATCGTCTTTCTTTCCAAGGATCACATCTTCTGAGTGAGCTAAGGAGAGTCTAGAAGATCTTCTGACTGTTGGCTCTTCAGAAATCCTGAGATTCTCTAAAGATGCAGCAACTTGATCTTCTGATTCATTGCTTCTGAGACTTTCAGCTTCTGGAGCTTTACTTCTTGGTTCTACAGCTTCTGATTTGTCAATATCTATATCTGCAAAATTCTCAAACTGCTTTGGTTTTTCAAGACCAAGCTTATCATCAAACCTGATATTAATTGATTCTTCTACAACCAATGTTTCAGTATTGTATACTCTGTAGCCTTTAGAGCGTTCAGAATATCCAAGAAGAAAACATTTTTGTGATTTAGATCAAACTTACCAAGATGATCTTTAGTATTCAGAATAAAACACACACATCCAAAAGGATGAAAATATGAAATGTTGGGCTTTCTGTTCTTCCACAATTCATAAGGAGTCTTATTTAGAATAGGTCTTATAGAGATTCTATTCTGAATATAACATGCAGTGTTTATTGCTTCTGCCCAGAAGTGCTTAGCCATATTAGTCTCATTGATCATGGTTCTGGCCATTTCTTGCAGAGTCCTATTCTTTCGCTCTACAACTCCATTTTGCTGTGGAGTTCTAGGGCAAGAGAAATCATGGGCAATACCATTTTCTTTGAAGAACTCCTCAAAGAATCTGTTCTCAAATTCGCCACCATGATCACTTCTGACCTTTATGATTTTGCACTCCTTCTCAGATTGGATCTGAGTGCAGAATTCAAAGAACACTGAATGAGACTCATCCTTGTGTTTTAAGAACTTTACCCATGTCTAGCGGCTATAATCATCTACGATGACTAATCCATATTTCTTCCCTCTGACAGATGCTGTTTTGACTGGTCCAAACAATGTGCAGAAGTTCTAATGGCCTTGAGGAAGAGACAACATTCTTAGATTTGAATGCAGGTTTGGAGAACTTGCCCTTCTGACATGCTTCACAAAGAGCATCTGATTTATATTTCAGATTTGGGAGACCTCTGACCAGATTTAGTTTGTTAATCTGAGAAATCTTTCTCAAACTATCATGTCCTAATCTTCTGTGCCAGACCCATTGCTCTTCAGAAACAGACATAAGGTAAGTCACCTTCTGCTTCTCAAGATCTGAAAGATCAATCTTATAGATGTTGTTCTTTCTCTTGCCTGTAAATAGGATTGAGCCATCCTTCTGACTTACAGCCTTGCAAGACTTTTGATTGAAGATTATATCATAACCATTGTCACTTAATTGACTTATGGACAATAAGTTATGCGTTAATCCTTCTACAAGAAGTACATTAGTTATGGAAGGAGAGTTACCAATACTTATGGTTCCAGAGCCAATAACTTTGCCCTTCTGATCTCCTCCAAACTTGACTTCTCCACCAGACTTAAGCACAAGGTCTTGGAACATAGACCTTCTTCCCGTCATGTGTCGCGAGCACCCAGAGTCCAGGTACCATGACATTTTGTGCTTTGTCCTCTTTGCAGCTAAGGATATCTGCAACATAAATTATCTTCTCCTTAGGTACCCACAATTTCTTGGGTCCTTTCTTGTTAGTTTTCCTCAAGTTCTGATTGAACTTGGGTTTAGCATGATAATTAACAGGAGGAACAACATGATATTCTTTAGGTTTGACATCATGATATTTCTTAGGTTGTGTCACATGCTTCTTGGTGTGTACAGTGTTAAAACTCTGTGCATGTGAAGTGAGCCTAATATCATGTGCATGGCCATATTTGAACTGATCATACAATGGCTTGTATGTGATTTTCAAATCATCAACAGGTTCAAATTTATGTGAGGTATCACCCTCATAGCCAAAGCTAAACCTTCTGTTTCCAGAAACACCATATATCATAGAAGCAAGATGACTTCTGCCAATACTTCTAGATAGGAATTTTCTGAAGCTGGAGTCATATTCTTTCAGAATATGATTGAGACTAGGAATGGATTTTTCTGATTTAGAAGGAGATCCACTATCATTGGATAATTTTAAAACTTTTTCCTTCAGTTCAGAATTTTCCACTTCCAGCTTCTTAGTTTCAAATTCAAATTGCTTTTTCAGCTTTTTGTATTTGATACTAAGGTGAGCCTTGAGTTCCAGAAGTTCAGTCAAGCTGGAAACTAATTCATCTCTAGATAGTTCAGAAAATACCTCTTCAGAATCTGATTCTGATGTAGATTCTGATCCATCATCCACTGTGGCCATCAGTGCAAAGTTGGCTTGCTCTCCTTCAGAGTCTGATTCTGATTCTGATTCAGAATCATCCCATGTTTCCATAAGCCCTTTCTTCTTATGAAACTTCTTCTTGGGATTCTCCTTCTGAAGTTTTGGACATTCATTCTTGAAGTGTCCAAGCTCATTGCACTCATAGCAGACGACCTTCTTCTTGTCAGATCTTCTGCCACCAGAAGATTCTCCTCGTTCAAACTTCTTTGAACTTCTGAAGCTTTTGAACTTCCTTTGTTTGCTCTTCCAGAGTTGGTTTACCCTTCTGGAGATCATGGACAGTTCATCTTCTTCTTCTGATTCTGATTCTTCAGAATCTACTTCTTCAGCCTGAAAAGCGTTAGTGAATTTTTTAATATTAGATTTTAATGCAATAGACTTACCTTTCTTCTGAGGCTCATTTGTATTCAGCTCTATCTCATGGCTTCTCAAGGCACTGATTAGTTCTTCCAAAGAAACCTCATTCAGATTCTTTGCAATCTTGAATGCAGTCACCATTGGACCCCATCTTCTGGGCAAGCTTCTGATGATCTTCTTTACATGATCAGCCTTGGTGTAGCCTTTGTCCAGAACTCTTAATCCAGCAGTTAGCGTTTGAAATCTTGAGAACATCTTCTCAATATCTTCATCGTCCTCCATCTTGAAGGCTTCATATTTCTGGATTAGAGCAAGCGCTTTGGTCTCTTTGACTTGAGAGTTTCCTTCATGGGTCATTTTCAATGACTCATATATATCATGGGCAGTTTCCCTGTTAGATATCTTCTCATTCTCACCATGAGAGATAGCATTCAGCAAAACAGTCCTACATTTATGATGATTTTTGAAAAGCTTCTTTTGATCATCATTCATTTCTTATCTTGTAAGCCTTACGCCAGTAGCATTCACTAGATGTTTGTAACCATCCACCAGAAGATCCCATAAGTCACAGTCTAGACCAAGGAAGTAACTTTCCAGTTTATCTTTCCAGTATTCAAAGTTTTCACCATAAAATACTGGTGGTCTAGTATAACCATTGTTACCATTTCCATTGTATTGCTCAGCAGAGCCAGATGTAGATGTAGATGTGTTTGTTGGAATTTCACTAGCCATCTTTTACTGAAGCGTTTTTCTCTTCTTGAATCTTTTCTAAACACGGTTAAGTGCTTGCACCTTAGAACCGGCGCTCTGATGCCAATTGAAGGATAGAAAAACACTTAGAAGGGGGGGGGGTTGAATAAGTGTAGCTTTAAAACTTGTAAGATAAAAACAATTTGCACAATGATTTTTATCCTGGTTCGTTGTTAACTAAACTACTCCAGTCCACCCCCTTGGAGTGATTTACCTCACCTGAGGATTTAATCCACTAATCACACTTGATTACAATGGTTTTCCACTTAGCCAACTGCTAAGTCTTCTAGAGTATCCTGATCACAACTTGATCACTCTAGGAACAAACTGCTTAGACAACCTACTTTTCTAGAGTATTCTGATCTACCTGATCACTCTAGTTCTTACAACTTAATGTAAACAAATTCTAAGAGTATTACAATGCTTCTGAAAAGCTATAATCACAACTGTGATATTTCCCTTAAAGTTTAAGCTTAAATCTCACTAAGATATTACAACAGCAATGTAGTGAGCTTGATGATGAAGTTTGAGAGCTTTTGAATTTTACAGCGTTTCAGTTTAGTGCGCAAGTGTTGTATGAATTCGTCAGTTGTGCGTTAACCTTTGCTTCTCATCAGAACTTCATATTTATAGGCGTTTGAGAAGATGACCGTTGGGATCATTTAATGCTTTGCGTATTCCGTACAGCATTGCATTTAATGTTTCACTCTTTTGTCAACTACCTCGAGCCTTGTTTCCGCTGTGTCTACTGACGTTGCCTTTAATAGCTTCTAACGCTCCTTTTGTCAGTCAGCGTAGCCTGCCAGTCTAGTACTTGCTTCTGATCTGATGTTTGTGTAAACAACGTTTGAATGTCATCAGAGTCAAACAGCTTGGTGCAGAGCATCTTCTTGTCTTCTGACCTTGAAGTGCTTTTGAGCGTGATAGCATGAGAACTTCAGTGCTTCTGCTTCTGATCTTAAGTTCTTCTGATGCTTTCATAGACCCATGTTCTGATTGTGCTTGACCATCTTCTGATGTCTTGCCAGACCATGTTCTGATGTTGCATGCTGAACCTTCTGAGTCAGTTGCCTCTTGCGCTGATTTTGTGCATACTCTTTGTATAATTCCTGAAATGGAAATTGCATAGTATTAGAGTACCACATTATCTCATACAAAATTCATATTCTTGTTATCATCAAAACTAAGAATATTGATCAGAACAAATCTTGTTCTAACAGGTACCAAACATCATATGTTTGGTATGGGGTTCCAAACAGGATTATCACCTATAATTGGTCAAATCTAAACAACAACATGATGAGGGAGCTGTGCGAGGAGTTCAAAATTGAACACCACAATTCTTCACCATACAGGCCTAAGATGAATGGTGCTGTCGAAGCTGCAAATAAGAATATCAAAAGGATAATACAGAAAATGGGGAAAACATACAAGGATTGGCACGAAATGCTTCCCTTCGCCCTACATGGTTATAGAACCTCGGTGCGTACATCCACAGGAGCAACCCCATTCTCCTTGGTTTATGGTATGGAAGCAGTCCTCCCTATCAAAGTGGAGATTCCTTCATTAAGGGTCCTAGCTGACACAAAGTTAGAAGAATCAGAATGGGTAAAAACTCGTTTTGATCAGCTTAATCTCGTTGAAGAAAAGCGACTGACGGCTTTGTGTCACAGACAACTCTATCAGAAAAGGATGAAGAAGGCGTTCGATAAAAAGGTTCGTCCTCGAACTTACAAAGAAGGTGATATTGTCCTCAAGAAAATACTATTACCTCGACTTGACGCTCGTGGAAAATGGACACCTAACTATGAAGGTCCATATATTGTAAAAACGGTGTTCTCAGGAGGAGCATTAGTTCTCACTACAATGGATGGGGATGAGCTACCGCACCCAATCAACTCTGATGCGGTCAAGAAGTATTACGCCTAGCAAAGGCAGGATTATCGGCTATAAGCCAAAGGCAAACTACGAAGGATAAGGATTCGTGCAATCATCCACTTCTAAGGTCGAAGGATTACTGGGACCCTCGATAACAAAGGAGCAACGGCAGTATTAATATCATTTCTATTTGTCATTTTCTTTTCTCGCATTTTTGTACACTCGCCAGTTCGAGGCAATATCAATAAAAGTTTCTTTTCTTGCATACTACGCTTTCTTTCTCATTTCAATACCATTTGCAAAGGATAAATTATTTTCATAAGCTTTAACTTGGATTTAATAGGAGAAATTTACCAACTTTCAATACAAAAGCAATAGGATAAAACTACGAAATCTCCGGAAGGCTACATACGCCATACGCTGCGATCACTCTGATCTAATATAACTCTTTCATAAAGAATAATATCAATGGATCATTCAAATAAAATTCGAACTAGGATTGACGAACATTTCAAAAGGGGTTAAACAAAAGGCAACGGGTGATGAGGAGATAAGGCGTTGGAGTTATCATACATACTCATTTGCATACACGCAACATCTACGTGTGTAAACATTCATATATATACATTATACAAACAACAGGGGCATATGCATGCGCATGATGCATACGCATTTACAAAACAAACTTCTACGCAGGTGAGCTTGCCCGAACCAGGGTAAGCGATCCAATGGTGCAGGTGAAATTTGTCCGAACTAGGACAAATGATTCAAATGGTGCAGGTGAGTTTGCTATAACCCTAGCAAATGATCCTACTGGTGCAGGTGAGTTTGCTATAACCCTAGCAAATGATTCAAATGGTGCAGGTGAGTTTGCTATAACCCTAGCAAATGATTCTATTGGTGCAGGTGAGTTTGCTATAACCCTAGCAAATGATCCTACTGGTGCAGGTGAGTTTGCTATAACCCTAGCAAATGATCATATTGGTGCAGGTGAGTTTGCTATAACCCTAGCAAATGATCCTATTGATGCAGGTGAGTTTGCTATAACCCTAGCAAACGATCCCATTGGTGCAGGTGAGTTTGCTATAACCCTAGCAAACGATCATATTGGTGTAGGTGAGTTTGCTATAACCCTAGCAAATGATCCTATTGGTGCAGGTGAACGTGTCAGAACTATAGCAAGTGATCCTTTGGGGTTCACAAACTACGGAAACTTACTAGAACATAGTAAGTTGGGTTCAGAAACTGCGAAAGCTTGTTAGCAATATAGCAAGCTGATCACAATTAACGGCGAGTCCTCGCTATGTAAGACTCAGGCGTTAGCAGGACATTTCTTTTCTCTCACACTCGAGGACAAGGTAAATTTAGGGGTCTTCCATTATTTAATAACTCTTCGATTCGAAAAGCGTGAGACCTGCGTATTCTCACGCCATTCAATCCAGGATAATTAAATAGGGGCAGCTGTCATACCCCAAAATTTACCCGATATAATTTGCATCTGTCCATTTATTAAGGCGTTAAAAATTAGGAGCCATAGGGTTTAATATACCTATTATTAAACTCGCTATCCTATAAAACTCCCATATAAATTGGTTTAAAATAAGCAGGATGTGAACAACAAATAGTCAAGGTCCAATTCATTTTGACCCATCTATCCCTTTGTTTTATCATCTTTGGACTTTCTATTACATTTTTTTATTAAATAAATGCTATTGCTAATTATTGTTATGATTTTAGTATTAATATTAATTTAATTATTAGTATTCTAGTTAATATTAATATTAATTTAATTATTATTAGTACTTTAGTTAGTATTAGTATTAATTTAATTATTATTAGTACTTTAGTTAATATTAGTATTGTTTTAAATATTATTGCTAATAGGATTATTATTTACTAATTCATTAAATAGTCAATTTGATTTTTGTGGTTATTAGATTATTAAGAGTAGTATTGCTATTATTAATTTATATTTAGAATTCTATTAGTTAGTTAATTAAGTATGTTGTTTAATTAATAAAGCTGATAGAATAATGATCTTGGGACATTAGCATCGGTGGGCCAGGTAAGGATATTGGGCCAAGTGAAACAAGGGTAGTGGACCGGGTCAAACCCAACCCGGCCACTGTTCACTTTCCCCAACCTCACGCCGAAACCCTAGCGCAGCCTCTCTCCAACAGCAAACGCAACTCAAAATGCCCAGGCCCATGGATTGAATCGAAAACAAAATCAAATCTCAGATCAAACGGAATCTCGTTGGTTTTCTGGGTAAGGATGAAGGTCTTCTGGGTAAAGATGAAGATTTTCTGGGTTCGGCATGAACACTCCGATGAATATTCATCGGAGGCCTGGGTGGCACGGTGGTGTTAGGGGTGGGTTACGGTGGTTTAGGTGGATGATTCTGGGGGCGATTGAAGAGAGAACGAGAGAGAATTCTGAGAAAGGAGGGAGAGAACAAAACGAAGAGAGAGAAAGGGAAAAGGAAAAAAGGCGTGAGGGGTTTGATTTTGGGGTTTTATAGACACACACCCACACTAAGGATGATGACGCGTGGCTCTCTTATGGCCACACGTCTTGCATAAAAGAACATGATTCTCTGTGCACTTCCTTACCAGGCGCTTCACCATCGTTGCATGTGAACCATACGATTAGACCAAACCTAAATTCAACGCTCCCAGATCTGCGTATGCACCATAATCCTGCGCCCTTGTCACACTGAATTATGCAGGCTGATAACCTTAAGGGGCCAAGCCATATGCTAATTACACACCCTAATTTGCTGCCTGATTAACGAAGTACACCCCCCTGCGCAAAAGAAAAAAAACCTAATGGGCTTAAGCCCTTGCTATTAACACATCCTTAAATTGCTGCCCAAGAACAATATACACCCCCTGCCCAAAAAAATAATAAAATTAATAAATTAATTTTGTAAGTTTTGTTAATTATTTAATTTTTTAATTTTTTCCTCGAACCGACTAAATCCATTAGTCGCATTAGAAGAGAAATAACTTTTGACTATTTAATAATAACTTAATTAATTCTTACTAATTCTCTCCTCGACCCGACTAAAGCTATTAGTCGCATTAGACGAGAGATAAAAAATATATAATTTAAAATACATTTAATTTGCTGCCCGCGATGATCGAATCTATCAATCTGAGTAACCAGCAATGCCCCAGTAATCTGTTAGCTATACTGACCAAATCTATTGGTCATCGCATCTAACGGTGCCATATCAAATCAGGGTTGTATGCCAGACCTCGAAACTTTTTTCTCATCTTTAAACCAAATTCAAAACTACGATAAGCCACTCAAAAAGCCTTTAAACAATTTCAAACCACAAACTCTAAATCTAAGGCGTACAACCCTGTGCCCGAACTACGTAGACTCTGATCCTCCATAAGGAGGTACGTAGGCACTTGGTAACAAGGCGAGTCTCCCCCCCTATAATTTCAATTCATCTTTAAATCTCAATTTTTACCCTTTTCAATTCATTAGCTATGAACCTCATAAATATTGCCATAAACCTTTAACTTTATAATGTAGCCGTTAGGAAAGGGTTGAGGGTGCCTAATACCTTCCCTCAACCTGATTATAATAACTTACCCCGATCTTATATCTGCGTAGGGTTTCCTATTCGCCCTTCAGAATAGGTGGCGACTCTAAACCTTCAAATTTTAGGGCAGGTTGCCACAGGTTGTACGCCCAAAACTTAAAACACACGAAACCACGAAACTACAGATTTTCATCTCTTAGATTTTCAAATCTATGATAAGGTAATTCAAAATACCTTCGAACTTCGCATTTTCTAAAACTACGATAGGCCATTCAAAAAGCCTTCAAACCACATCGAATCAAACTCAAAGGCGTGCAACCCTGTGCCCGAACTACGTTGACTCTGATTCTCCATAAGGAAATACGTAGGCACTTGGATAACCAAGGCGAGCCCCCCTCCCTAAAATCTCAATTCACTACAAACCTTAGGAAAGGGTTGAGGGTTCCTAACACCTTCCCTCGACCTGATTATAATAACATACCCAGATGTCTTAACTTCGTAGGGTTTCCTATTCGCCCTGATAGAATAGGTGGCGACTCTAAAAGTCTATAATTTTTAGGGAAGGTTGCTACAGTTGGCGACTCTGCTAGGGATGACCAAAAATGTTGAATTATTATGCTCCTATAGGTTTTGGCAAGGTTTAGGTTTTTGGCAAACTTTTTTAGGATTTTGGCGAACTTTTTTAGGGTTTGGCAAATTTGCCAAAATTAGGGTTTTGGAGTAGGATTTAGGTTTATTTCTCTTTTTTATATTTAAATATTTAAATTTTTTATATATTTATTTACAATTTCTAAGGTTTAGGGTGTTATATTTAAATATTTAAATTTTTATTTATTTATTTATTCTTTTACAATCTCATTCATTTATATCAATTTATTTAAATATTTTTTATTAATTGAATATTTGTGTTTTTTCGTATTCTGCTGGGATTATAAATTGCGTTAAAACCTAAGCGTGGGAATTATATTTAAGACCAGAAGGGAATTACATCGCCTACGAGTCTTATTATAATTCCACTCAGAGTGGGTTGAATATCCGGAAACGTCTGATACGAAGCTTGACTTTGTTGAGGGCTGGACTTGGTATTTGGCTGATCTCTCTAGGAACCTACCCCTAAAATTCGAACCTCATGGATAAAATGAGCTGTTCTAAAATCCAAAGAGACAAAAAGTCTCGGCGGCTACGAACGACCCAATGAGACCTTCTAGAACATACCAATGGGAAGGGTAGGCACCCTAAGCCGTTACGTCGAACCTATGAACCTATGGCTTATGTGCTTACGTGCTTATTATATATGTGCAATTTATATTGCGAATGTCTTGCGTTTTGATTTTGCAGGTATTCCTACGCGTTCCCTGGCCTGCAGGGACTCTATTTCCAAGACCATGTCCTTCCCACGAAGGGCATCTACACTTATGCACGTTGATTGGCCTCCCGATGGCCATGAGACCTAGTGACTGTCATGAACGGTCACTCCGCGCCTGCATCAACGCACTCCCTAGCCTGTAAGGAGTTTCCTTTTATATCTTTGTATTTTTACAAATACGTGTCCTTCCCACAAAGGACATCTTCGTTTACGCACGTCGATTGGCCTCTCGATGACCATGAGATCCAGTGACTATTTTGAACAGTCACCACGTGCTTACATCTACGCATTCCCTAGCCTGTAGGGATTTTCTGTTATATCTTTGTATCTCCAAAACCATGTCCTTCCCACGAAGGACATCTTTATTAACGCACGTCGATTGGCCTCTCGATGGCCATGAGCTCCAGTGACTGTCTTGAACGGTCACCCCGTGCTTACTCCTACGTACTCCCTAGCCTGTAGGGATTTTCTGTTATGTCCATATGTTTTTTACAACTTTGTCCTTCCCCTGAAGGACACCCTCATTAACGCACGTCGATTGGCCTCTCGATGGCCATGAGAGTTGGTAACTGTCTTGAACGGTCAACCCGTGCTTGCTCCCGCGCACCCTCTAATTTGTAGGGTTTGGATTCACATCTATACGTCTTTCATCCCTAGCCTGTAGGGATTTCACTTCATCCGATATCGTCCTTACATAGGTTGTGTTCCGCATAGAGAACCTTCCCACGAGGGACAACTTCATTGGTACATGTCGAACGGCCTCTGATGGCCATGAGATTTGGTGACTGTAACACCCGAGGCTTAAGGGCGAGGGGTGGTTGCACCGCATGTAACACCTGAGGCCGAAGAGGGCTAGGGTGGTCGCTGTCATACCCCAATTTTTGACCTAAGATACCACCTCATATCATAGCATATGCATCATTTGCATCTCTAACAAATTGCATAGCTTGTGTTTGCTACTTGTGCTCAGCAGGGTTTAAACAAGAGATCACTCATCAGTGCAAGCAACAATCAATTAGGGTTTTGTTCTCCCTTCATCTCAAATGAATTATCTTCATCAACAATCAACATTTGGTCCTCAGAGATTCATTTCAACAAGCTCAAAGGCACTGAATCAACCAAATTAGGGTTTTGACTGAAGATAGCATACTCTTGACTTCTGCTCAGGATTTGACCTAATGACTTGGGACATGACCTCAAGACCCCAAGTACATCATTTGAACTAATCCATTGGCTCAAGACATCTCCTACACAAGGATTGATCAACAGTGAAATTGCAAATCCTCAGATCAGGGTTTTGAACTATCAGGGACTAAAATCAGGGATCACATTTGGGAAACCCTAAAAATCCCCAGGAAGTCAATCAAAGGTTTCAATCATCCTCAAATAATCCCTATGACAAAATCCAATGGAAATTACATTTCAATTCAAGATCCACAGTCATCAATCTCATCAGATCGACAATTAGGGTTTTTGACCTAATTCACTGAACAACTGACTTTTTAATCAGGACATGGTGCCACAACTCAAACTATGATTCAATATCCTCTAATGCTTCAATGTGATCCATTCATACCATTCATTTGGTGAGGATAACCTGTTTCATTTGAAATCTCCAGAAACGCGATTCGTCTGAAAAAGTCAACTGCACAAGATCACCATTGACTTTTGGGGAATTTTGGTCAACCATGACTTTTGAAGTTTTGAATCATCAATATATGATATATGAAGTCATTTGATCAAGAAAAATCAAGAAAATCAATCAAGAATCAAAAAGTCAAAAGTTTGACTTTCCATACTTAGAAAATTTTCTGTGTTTTTCAATGGTTTTTTCCAAACTTTGGAAGGGAATTTCTCAAAATTTCACCTACAAACTGAAAAAAACTTCCAACATGAAAGTTGTAGATTTTGATCCAATGAACAACTTTGTCACATATAATTTTTTTCCATAAAATCAACCATTTAAGAGATATGGTGCTTCAAAGTTGGCATCTTTGGAAAATTTCACTTAAAACTTCATTTTCTTCAAAGTTCATGAATCTTTTTCACCCATTTCTTTAAAGGTCTTGAGGAAACTTCCAACTAGGGTTTTGAAGTACACAACATGAGCTTTCCAAAATGTCCAAGAGCATGAAAAAACATGGAGTGTAGCTATGGTTTTGAATTTTGCCATTAGTGACCATTATGCATGAAATTACAAGCCATTTTTACCAAAGTTATGCACTATTCTACCAAATGATCCAATTGATGACACATAGAGGCAATAATTGAAAGATATTTCTGGTTTGAGATCAGAATGGAAAGAGATAAGAAGCTTAGAGAAATAACCATGGTTTAGTTACTTTTAACCATATGCATTAAATGTGAAAGATTCCTTTCTATCCCTTAAGCCAAATCATCAAACTTTGAAGCAAGTTGCAAAGCTCTGAGTTCAGATTCTTTGGCCTATAAATAGAGGTTCAAATCACTTCCAAATTCACACCAAAACCTCACAAATTATAGGTTTTCTCTTTCTTTCTTGAATTGCAAGTTTCTTAAGTTTCAAAGAGGTAGAAATCCCAACCTCTAAACCCTTGAAGTTCTGGCCAAAGTAATGATTCTAACATCTCATAAACATCATATGGGATGTGTTTGAATCACTCATACACCCAAAAACACCTCAAATCTCAGAATCATCATCTCACTTCTCAAATATGCATAACCTAAGCCTTATCATGCCAAAATCAATTCCAGGTCATTTCTGTCCAAACTAACACTTCAAACACCATCCATATACTTCATATGAACTATCCAAACACTCATCATCAACCTGAAACATCAGAATCATCAAGCTCGATTCTCACTTGCTCCTACTGCAGATCGGGTACCACCAACTGCTCCAGGGGTTTTCAATTCATTCCAAGCATCCAGACACCTTCCATAAGGTCCATTGAAGCTATCCAGATTGTCAAGCAACTTCTGTAACACCCCTATTGCAAAATTCAATTCTCAGGTGGCCGTTTTAGAAGGTAAGCTCTCTTGAACTTCAAACTCTATCATACATGCATCATAAATGAAAAACTGGTTTACCATCATGTTTCTGCATATGTATGGATCATTAACCCTCAATCAATTGCAACTTATCATGCACACACACGATTTCAGATTGAAACTCAGAATTAGGGTTCTTCGTGTTCACCAGAAAATTGATAGCCTTAGAGTTAAAATAAATGCAATTAAATGATACCATTGTGTTCCTTATGAAAAATCGAGCAAGTTAGGCTATTCACTTGATCCAAACAATTCAGTTTTCAGAATTTTCAAATTCAATTTGGGGGTTGTGTTCTTGGCGCCAAATTTTGAAACTGAACTTAGGAACTTGATTCAAAATATATTTAATTCATTGCAAGAGATTAACAGACCGCGCGCGTGGTCTGGTTGGTTGAGTTTTTGAGTTGTGAGAGAGAGGGCGCGAGTTCAACACTCATGGGGGCCAAAACATTTTTTTATCACTATTTTCTTCCAATTTTTTACACAACTTTAATTAATTCATTGACCAATCAAATTAACTCATTTTTATTTCATTTTTTACACATCTTTTATTTAATATACATATTTTAACAATATCAAAAAAAATCATAAAAAAGGATTTATTTAATATGCTTTTAATTAGGTTTAAAATGATACATTTTTAAGTGTTTTTAAATACTTTAAATATTGTTTTTCATTTAATTTTTAACCTAATCACTTGTAAATATTTTTTTGTGATCAAACCCTAATCCTTTAGGTCTTAATTAAGCATTAAAACTTGTTTTAACTTAATTAAGTTGACTTTTGTCAAAATTCAAATCGTTTTAAGACGAGCGATCGCGATTCTTTTTCAAAACGATAAACCACTTCTTTTTGATTAAATCCTTTTGACTAATCAATCAATTTTCAAAACGAAGTGGGGCCTCTCGAATACCAGAGAGTGTAAGTCCCATTTCTTTTCTTTTTGTACAGTTTTTTAAACAATAAAACTTTTTTCAAAATAAAATCTTTTCAAACAATTTTCAAATCATTTTCAAAACAACAAAACTTCAAACTTTTCAAAAATACCATGGGCCTCCATGTAGGTATAAGTCCCAAGCCCCTTTTGTACAGACCTTTGCCTTTGTACAGTTTCAGTTTCTTCAAACAGAAAACAACTTTCAAACAGTTTTTTCAAACGACGCGTCTGTAAATAAAACAATCAACCATGTTCCAAAAATATCATGGGCCTCCATGTAGGTATAAGTCCCAAGCCCCTTTGTAAATACCTGTTTACATAGCTTTGAATAAACTCAAGTGGACTTCTCCCCGAGTGTGAGTCCCGAGCCCTGTGTATACAAATGGATCATGCTTACAGGTATATTTCCTTCATAAACTCCATTATATACACACACTTTGTCATATATGTATAACTGTTCATATTTGTTCATGTACTTGTTCATGCTTGTTCGTACTTGTTCATACTTGTGATTGTGTTATATATGCTTATTCAACTTAGTACAACACTAGGTTCCCCATAGCCTCCTATTGGGCTTCGTGCAAAGAATCTCCCTAGTTTAGGTTAGGACATAGAGTATGGTTTCCCGGTGAAATCGCTCTAAGAGCTCAAACCAACTATACCATGCCTCCCCTTGGGCTTTGTACAAACGAGTGACCCTCCCATAGCCTCCTCTTGGGCTTACAATGCAAGGACCCTCGGATAGCCTCCTCTTGGGCTTCGTACAAGGACCCACGGGCTTCTTATAAGCATCCCCCAATATCCAAATCAAATACCCTAGGAGATTAGACATTTTTCATCTCTATGATAGGAGTATCTCTTCTATATCATCACAAACAATCAATCAATCAAATTTTTTGCCACAAGTCTGGCTAATCAATCAAACTTCTTTTTGCCACAAGGCTGGCTAATCAATCAAACCGTTTTGCCACCATACTGGCTGATTAATCAAAGTTTTTGTCACAAGGCTGACTTCATTGAAACTTTTGCCACAAGGCTGGCTGATTAATCAAAACTTTTTGCCACAAGGCTGG
Source organism: Vicia villosa (assembly GCF_029867415.1). NCBI lineage: Eukaryota > Viridiplantae > Streptophyta > Magnoliopsida > Fabales > Fabaceae > Vicia > Vicia villosa. The sequence goes on from NW_026706063.1 coordinate 168,095, forward strand.
CTAATCAATCAAACTTTTTCTTGCCACAAGGCTGGCTAATCAATCAAACCGTTTTGCCACCGTACTGGCTGATTAATCAAAGTTTTTGTCACAAGGCTGACTTCATTGAAACTTTTGCCACGAGGCTGGCTGATTAATCAAAACTTTTTGTCACAAGGCTGACTTCATTGAAAGTTTTTGCCACAAGGCTGGTTAAACAAACAAAAACATCTTTATCATTCTAAGCGCCATAAGTGGCATGGCCCAGGGCTTATAATGAAAAGATTTTCAAACAATAACAAACAGATGTATGTGATGATATAGATTAGATACATCGAACATTTAGATGACATTTGTCTCTTTTCCTTTGCTTCCACTAGCATAAGTGGGAACTACGATTGCTCTGACTTTCTCAACATCCCTTTGAGAATACGTAGGCGGGTCTTATCCCTTGGCGAGCAAAACTTCTCTCTCAAACCACTCAAACCTTAGCACCCGTAGACCCCGAGCTACAGATGCTCTGATTCCCTCTAGGGGATATGTATGCAGAGGATCGCGATGATCTTTGCGAGCATAATCAAACAAACACCTTAGGTCCCACCTCTTTCTCACAAGAACCTCCACCATAACAAGAATGGAATAAACAAAACAAAGAAACCTATAGAGTACTATAGATACGTTGGGTGCTAATACCTTCCCTTCGTATAACCAACCCTCTTACCCAAGATCTCTCCCCATTTTTAAGGTTATTGCAGCTTTTTTCCTTTTCCTCTTTTGGAAACAATAAAAAGTTTGGTCCGTACAAAAGAAAAATCATTTTTTGAGCACTCGAGCCCAAAGAAGGCATCAGGTGTCTCATCCCAAAAAAAGACAACGATTTTTCCCCGCGACAGTCGCCACATCGGAATGAGAGGAATCCTAAGGCCGTGCAGGTATGAGACTGCATGGTTGAAGGAAAGCTTATAAGGATTGATAGGTACTACCTATACCAACAAGATGCATCTACTTTTCGGGAGCCCGTTCAATAAGAACTTCACAGTTAAGCGTGCTTGACTTGGAGTAGTATTGGGATGGGTGACCTTCTGGGAAGTTTCCCGGAAAGCATGCGAGTGAGGTCAAAGCATGCTGAAAAGACCCGTGCTGGTTTGTGGGGTCATTCGATCATCCTGAAAGCAGTTTGGGGCGTTACAAATGGTATCAGAGCCAAACCTCTCCCAGTACGATGTGGTTCGAGGACGAACCATGCGGAAGCTGGTGGGCATGTAACACCCGAGGCCGAAGAAGGCGAGGGGTGGTTGCACCGCATGTAACACCTGAGGCCGAAGAGGGCTAGGGTGGTCGCCACATCGGAATGAGAGGAATCCTAAGGCCGTGCAGGTATGAGACTGCATGGTTGAAGGAAAGCTTATAAGGATTGATAGGTACTACCTATACCAACAAGATGCTTTCCCGGAAAGCATGCGAGTGAGGTCAAAGCATGCTGAAAAAACCCGTGTTGGTTTGTGGGGTCAGTCGATCATCCTGAAAGCAGTTTTGGGCGTTACAAATGGTATCAGAGCCAAACCTCTCCCAGTACGATGTGGTTCGAGGACGAACCATGCGGAAGCTGGTGGGCATGTAACACCCGAGGCCGAAGAAGGCGAGGGGTAGTTGCACCGCATGTAACACCTGAGGCCGAAGAGGGCTAGGGTGGTCGCCACATCGGAATGAGAGGAATCCTAAGGCCGTGCAGGTATGAGACTGCATGGTTGAAGGAAAGCTTATAAGGATTGATAGGTACTACCTATACCAACAAGATGCATCTACTTTTCGGGAGCCCGTTCAATAAGAACTTCACAGTTAAGCGTGCTTGACTTGGAGTAGTATTGGGATGGGTGACCTTCTGGGAAGTTTCCCAGAAAGCATGCGAGTGAGGTCAAAGCATGCTGAAAAGACCCGTGCTGGTTTGTGGGGTCAGTCGATCATCCTGAAAGCAGTTTTGGGCGTTACAAATGGTATCAGAACCAAACCTCTCCCAGTACGATGTGGTTCGAGGACGAACCATGCGGAAGCTGGTGGGCATGTAACACCCGAGGCCGAAGAAGGCGAGGGGTGGTTGCACCGCATGTAACACCTGAGGCCGAAGAGGGCTAGGGTGGTCGCCACATCGGAATGAGAGGAATCCTAAGGCCGTGCAGGTATGAGACTGCATGGTTGAAGGAAAGCTTATAAGGATTGATAGGTACTACCTATACCAACAAGATGCATCTACTTTTCGGGAGCCCGTTCAATAAGAACTTCACTGTTAAGCGTGCTTGACTTGGAGTAGTATTGGGATGGGTGACCTTCTGGGAAGTTTCCCAGAAAGCATGCGAGTGAGGTCAAAGCATGCTGAAAAGACCCGTGCTGGTTTGTAGGGTCAGTCGATCATCCTGAAAGCAGTTTGGAGCGTTATAAAACTAGCTCAAGTGGTAGTGGGAATGGAATGAACATGTACTTGAACCCCAGGGTACAGGGTTCGATTCCCACGAAAGGCAAAAACTCTACTAGTGAGGGGGGTAGAGAAGATCATGAGGTGACAGTGCCGGGAACGCCGAAGGCTCGGGCTGTTACAGTGACTGTCTTGAACGGTCACCAGCCGCTACCTTCTACATACTCCCTAATCTAAGGGACTTCCATTGGCGTGTCATAACATCTACCTTGCATATTTCACTAGGGTCTAATGTCATCCCTAAATCCGCATTGGCTATCCTTAGGATTATATATATCACACGTCTACATTACATACAATACAAGGAGTCTCTCGCGTACCCATGCATTTGCATTTTCATGCATTCATACATTTACATTTGCATATCCATCTTCGCCCGCGTCCACACTTACCTTGCTAGCCGATTTCCCGAGACTCGTGAAGAAAATCAAAGGATCTTAAACTATGGAGAAATGAGGATAAATCATTGATAATGATCTTGGTCTTACTAAGGGAAAAGGATGCCTTTCACCACGCCTTCCGCATGTCCATGCTTTGTCATAACAGGTTTGAAAATACCACAAAGGTTATCGTCGAGCAAGGATTAGTTCAACAAAGAAGTTCCCTCATAGATACACTCAAGGGGTATCTAGTCATAAAAGGGTTCATCTTAGAACATATCAAACTTACAAGGACGCTCTACGATAACCTGGGGGCAAGGATTAGTCCAACTGGGGCAAAATCCCGAACAAAGATGCATAACTACGATGGAGAGAAGGCGACGTGTGTTAACTCCACGCCAAGGGGCAAAAGGGTCATAGGTTCTCTCTATCAATATACAAACTCTAGAGGTTACGAACGGTGTGACACTATCCTTAGGAAAAGCAAAAAAGGTTCAGTCAAAGGAAACTCATGAAGTTCCGATACGACGAAAATCCACCGCTAACAATTTGTTCCCGACCGGTTTGACGTGCCCAAGGAGAATTCGAGATTACCCTTTACTCCTGCTAGTCTAGGAACTAAGGAGTAAAACAAGTTCAATGGATTTACAAAGGAGATTGTCCCTGAGATTAATAGGTGTTTATCATGTCAGAACTTCAACCCCTATGATCGCTAAGTGTTACTCAGGATAAAAGTTGTACCTTCGGATTAGCAACTCTAATGGGATGACCATGCAGGTTTTTGGAGTCAATTCATTTAGCTCATTACTACGACTTTCCACTCGCGCACTTCTATGCAATTTTCAATTTCAAAGTTAGGATTATTAACAAACTTAAGGGAGAATGACGAACGCAAATAACTAAGTTCAGCTAAACATATGCTTTCAAGGTAAAACCGAACCGACGATGTACAGGCATTGTTTCAGATTCCTAAACAGTGGAGATATAAGGATGTTAATCCCTCGTCACCCCCTCGAGCCAGGAGTTGGAGTTTGTTTCTACTTTTCAAATCAACCTTGATTTCAACCAGGGACAGGGTAGATTTCAATTAGTTCAATGGTGTATTTTGGTTGTCAAGAGAATCAGTCAATCCGAGCAGGGATCAAGCATAAGGATCAACCGAAGCAAAGGTTCAAGCATATCTTCTTTCTCTCATTCATTCAATTTCAGCGAGCTATATACGCTTTGGCTATCAACAACCTATCATTGGAGCATCATGCAAATATACATAAGTCATGCATTACATACATTGATTGATACATCACACCACACCTTTTTAGGAAGTCTTCTTTAAGACAAGTCATCGTCATTTCCAAGAACCTTCAGGTAGTCTTTAAGACATTCTTTTTCTAATAGCCTTTCTAGGTGGTCTTTTCTAAGACATCCACCATCCTTTCTAGGAACCCCTTCAGGCAGTCTTCTTTAAGAAAAACTATCATCCTTTTCAGGAACCTCTTCAGGTAAGTCCTCTTTGAGACATTCTAAGAACCTTTCCAGGTAGTCTTCTTTAAGACAAATCGTCATCCTTTTCAGGAACCTCTTCAGGTAGTCTTCTCTAAGACATTCTAAGAACCTTTCTAAGTAGTCTTTTCTAGAACATTCATTGTCCTTTTCTAAAAAAACCTTTTCAGGTAGTCTTCTTTAAGACGGTACTTATCCTTTGCAAAAAAAACCTTTTCAGGTAGTCTTCTTTAAGACAAATGTTCATATCCATTCCGGAAACCTTTTCAGGTAGTCTTATAGAAGACATTATTTCATTCCACTCGTTACATCAACCAACATACGCATGAGCATAAGCATTATCCCATACATCAAAACATCTGAGCCATTACTCTGGTGCTACACCATATTGTCCACCTGCTTCCCGTAACCTTACCGATGCCAGTAACCTTACCGAGATATTCTTCCCAATCGCCTGATTGATGCTTCCCGGTAACCTTACCGATGCCAGTAACCTTACTGAGTGTTTATTCTCCAATCACCTAATTGATGCTTTCCGGTAACCTTACTGATGCCAGTAACCTTACTGAGTGTTATTTTCCGATCACCCGATTGATGTATCCCGGTAACCTTACCGATGACAGTAACCTTAATGTTGGTCTATTTCCGATTGCCTGATTGATGTATCCCAGTAAACTTACCGATGATAGCAACCTTGATGTCCATTTCACTCATAAACATATACATATCATCTAGCGCATTCGCATACTACAAAAAACCTAGTTTCCGACCCTCGAGTCGTGAGTTTCCAACCCTCGTGTTGTGATTGATTTATGTTCCGACCCTCGAGTCGTGAATGTCCGACCCTCGAGTCGTGAGTTTCTAAACATATCGTTTCCTTCTCGACCCTCGAGTCGTGAATATTTGACATGCTATTTTTTCTGACCCTCGAGTCGTGAGTCTCCAAGCAAGTGAATCTTTTTCATACAAGCAAACAATCTTCTATACAGGTGAACTTGTCTGAACCGGGGCAAGTAGACCCCATTGGTGCAGGTGAGCTTGCTAAGAGCTATAGCAAGTGACCCTTTTCGGGATTAATCAAAACTACGATAGTAAGCAGGTATGGCTAACTGTGGCGACTTACTAGAACTATAGTAAGTGGGCCTTACCATCTACAATAAGCTTACTCCAACTACGATAGCAAGTAGGTATGGATAACTACGACGACTTACTATAACAATAGTAAGTGGGCCACACCATCTACGATAAGCTTGCTCAAACTACGATAGTAAGCAGGTATGGCTAACTGCGACAACTTACTATAACAATAGTAAGTGGGTCATACCATCTACGATAAACTTGCTGAAACTACGATAGTAAGTAGGTACGACCGACCGTGACGACTTACTAGAACTATAGTAAGTGGGCCCTACCATCTACAATAATCTTACTCAAACTACGATAGTGAGTGGGTACACCAACCGCGACGACTTACTAGAACTATAGTAAGTGGGTTACCTACAAACTGCAAGAGCTTGCTAGCACTATAGCAAGTTAATTATCTTCTACACAGCAAACGGCGAACCCTCGCTATTGCTAGCTACGTTTATTCATCACGTTAGTCCCTTGGCAGTGATCTCCTTCAAATCTTCTCTTTAATATTATCTCCGGCAGCAAATAGGGATTTATTTTCCCTGGTCACAAGGTTTTTCAAACGATTCTTCAATTGGGTTTATCACGTTAGTCCCTCGGCAGTGATCTTCTTCAAAACTTCACCAACAACAAAGGTTTTATTTTTCTTTTCCAAAGTTACTAACATACTTCAACTAACAATCATGCATCATTCAACTAACATACCTCATTCATACATAATGCATATACATACATGGCTCTCATTTATTTTGAGAAGCTCGCTGCATCATACATCGCATGCATCATAACATTGCATAAAATTCAGGTTGCCTTTTTAGGCCGTGTTACAATCGAAACACAAGTGGTTCCTTTCGAAAGCATCTGCTTCACATTTAAAAAAAAGAAGAAGGGTATTTACCTTGGGTGGCATCTGTAAGCCCATCTCCCACAGAATCTCTTTCCAACAAATGCAAATTTCAGGGCATTTCAGTGTTCAATCACCTTCTACCTTTAGATCACGATAGGCAGACGTGCCTATCTGACTCTTCAGGTTTAAGAAGATTGAACAGGGGCAGTTGTTGTACCCCAAAATTTGCCCGATTAAATCTACGTCAATTAATTCATCAGGGGTATTAAATTAAGGGTCATGGGGTTTAACATTGCGATTGTTAAACCCACTCTCTTATAAAAAAATCCTGAATTAAAATGGGGTTAAAGTTAGAAGGTACTTGGGCCCAGTCATTTGGCCCATCTATCTTATTTCTTTTTTTTTTAGGGTATTTAGTCATTATAATTTATTTTTATATTTGCTCATTTTTATTCAACTTACCATTTAATTTTTTATCATTATTATTAGAATTATTATTTTTGCAATTTTACTAACTATTATTTATATCAATTTAAACATTATTATTATTAGGACTATCATTAGTATTAGTATTATTTGCAATTATTATTATTAGTAATGTAATTAGTTAATTAGTTAGTTGGGCAATAGGCCCATTAGGTAAAGAAATACCCTAAATGGACTAATATAAATACAAATATTTTCTAACAAATAAGGGAAGGCCAATTTTTCTATTCACTTTATATTTTCATCCGAAAAAAACAATGCTAACCTTTGTATGTTTCCAAACACGTACAGTATAGGCTCTCGCTCACAAACGTTTCTTTCTCACGTATAATTTTTCCTTTTGTTGATATACTGATTGTCTAAATAAGTTTTCACCTAATTATTTTCATACAGAATTGCCATACTCTTTCTTTTTCTCACGTTTTTAAAAAAAAAAAGAGAAACACTAATTTCTAACATCTATTGTATAAAATACAGACAAGTTAAGAATTAGCTTTTGATTCACAGAAAAATATATTAACCTTTATATTATTCATCACAATTCATAAATAGGTGAACACCATCATTCTTTCCAAACAACAATTTTTTTCTGTCATTTTTCTTTTTTCCAGGTTGTTACTGATAGAAGAAGATTAAAGGAAAGAGGAAGATGGCTCCAAAAGCATAACCAATCGCGAACCAAATCGACACGCCCTCGGATTCACTCCCTCCGAACAGATCTACGGCGATCCACCGCGAGACGCAATCCATTCGGCCACCATGGCTGCCGTGTAGTCCCGACCGCAGCGCTCCTCCGACGACCACCATCCGATCCGCCATAAGGCTCGCCTCCGCTGCAGACCTGAAACTCCGGCCAAATCATGACGTCGACACCGCATCATAATCACATATTCGATCTGCGGAATATCACTTACACATCCGTCGGTTACCGCTGTGCACAACTTCTCTGGTCAGTTCACTAGTGCTTTATTATTCATTCATCTCTGTTTTACAATTTGTGGTATGAATGTTTTGTGGCTGTAGTGTTACTTTTCTATTTAAGTTTAGTTTAGGTTAGTGGGAGATTTGGGTTTAGATTGTCTTAATTATGTTATTTTACTCCATTAATCTATTGACCAAACGGTGCCGTAATCGAAGCGTGTGTATATTACTCTATTTACTTTCATTTTGTTATTTTGTTAAAATTATACTAACAAACTAATGGTTATATATTTTTTTATTAAATTTCACATTTTTATACTTGTAATATAAACTAACATCCACTTGTTTCATTTGGGTTCACTTTCTTTTTTTTTTATATTTTGTTTACTTTTGTTAATTACTTATTTAGTTTAATTCAAGTAATTTATTTTAATCAAGGTTAGAGTATAAATTAGGATTATGGTTATAATTACTTAGAATTATTTTCCGATTATTTCGATTACTCAATTTAATCTATTTAATCAGTTTTAACTAATAAAAATCACAAAAAACCCTAGGAGTGTGGGATCAAAGCATTAGGGTTCACCCAATCCTATTGCCCATTTGGCAAAGAACATTAACCCTTAATTAATTCTCTTCTCGACCCGACTAAATCTATTAGTCGCATTAGACAAGAGATAAAAATATAAAATAATGGAATTCATCATCGTGTAATAACTGAACCTATTGGTTATGAGAGGTGATGGTAAAAATACAAAATTTAAAATACTTTATTTGCTGCCCGCGACGATCGAATCTATCGGTCAGAGTAACCAACAATACATTATTTAATCCGTTAACTATAATGATCAAATCTATTGATCATCGCATCTAACGGTGACATATCAAATCAGGGTTGTACGCCCAAAACTTAAAACACACTAAACCACGAAACTACAGATTTTCATCTCTGCGATTTTCAAATCTACCATAAGGTAATTCAAAATACCTTCGAACCTCGCATTTTCTAAAACTACGATAGGCCATTCAAAAAGCCTTCAAGCCACATCGAATCAAATTCAAAGGCGTGCAACCCTGTGCCCGAACTATGTTGACTCTGATTCTCCATAAGGAGATACGTAGGCACTTGGATAACCAAGGCGAGTCCCCCTCCCTAAAATCTCAATTCACTTAAAATATCAATTTTGCCCTTTTCATTTCTTTAGCTATTATCCTAAATATTTTAGCCATAAGCCTTAACCTTAGATACAAACCTTAGGAAAGGGTTGAGGGGGCCTAACACCTTCCCTCGACATGATTATAATAACTTACCCAGATGTCTTAACTTCGTAGGGTTTCCTATTCGCCCTGATAGAATAGGTGGCGACTCTAAAAGTCTATAATTTTTAGGGCAGGTTGCTACACAAGATATCTGTTTATAAAAGTTTCAAAAAAACAGAGCGCGCGTCACGCCCTGAAGCGCGCGTCACACACCCTTCATTAAATGCTAAATAACCCTAAAACACGCGTCGCGCCCTCCTTACCGTGCGTCGCGCTGAAGACTGCCAAACTCCTTTGAAACTCCCAGAACAGGCTACAAGCGCGTGTCGCGCGCCCTGAAGCATGCTGAAAAATTCTCTTTTCTTCTTGACATTCCTTTGAACTCTTCATGCTTCAAGCTTCCCACCAAAAAGGCATAACCTACAATAAAATTACCTAAAAAGAGATTAAAATGAACTATAAACTTGATTAAGTAAAATTCAGATATTTACAGGAAAACAAAAGGGGAATAAGTACAAATATGCGATAAAACGAATCGAAAGGTACCAAAATTATAATACATATTAACACAATTCGACACCTAACAACAATGAATCGAACCAATTCGAAATTAGTTAGAAACTCGATTTGAAAACTAAATTGTTGAACTAGATTCATGAATCAAATGAGTTGAATATGAGCAAAAAACTGAGTTCGTTAACAACATGAGCTGAACTTGAACTATGCATAGTTTGACTCGTTAGGTTTATGAGTCAACTCAATTATATATGAGAAGGATTTACATTGACTCTAAGAGTAAGTTTAAAGATTTACCTCAAATTTTAGCCATCTATTTTCTTTTAATCTAACGATTTTAATAGATCATTTATATTCTCAAGTGAGCAAAATAGTTCTAAAAATAATTATAAAAAATAAAAGCAACTTCATATAAAAACAATTATCTATATAGTAATTAAATATTAAACTCTATTTAATAAAACTCATATATCAAATAAAAATATGAATCATTTTTATTGGAGAGTGCACTTTACTTTTATTTAAATAGTTTTTAAAAATTAATTTTTTTTTCATGATTTGATAAAATTCTAAAATTAAAATAATTGTAGAAAATGATGACATTTGGGAACTTTTATTATTTTATTTTTAAAATTTGTTTAGTTTTTGAAAATAAGTTTTAAGAAATTAAAAAATAAATTTTAGGAAAAAATTTATTAATAAAGAAATTATTTTTTAATTCAATACTTTTCCTTTTACAAAATATTATTTTTAAAAATATTAAAAAATAGATTCTTAAAAAAATGGCTGTTAGATCTATGAAGCAAACCAATTGAACTTAACGAGATGAATCTAACTAATTAAACTAAGTTGTTTGTAAATTTAAAATGAGTTGAATTTAAATATTTACAAAAAGCCAATTTTGAAGTTGTAAGACCCGTAAAAGTAAGTCAGCGTGAAATAGAATTTGAGAATATTAAATAGTATTATGCTATTTTATTTTATCGATTTTTTATATAATTGTCTATAAATAACACAGAGTTATTGAGACCATGCCGAAGTGCTCTCAAAACTCTATGAATATTAGCACCATGTTCTTGTAGTTTTAATTATCTATGAAAAATATTTTTATTTTGTCAAAATTTAAATCGATGTTTACAGATTGACCAGTCGAAGCAATTCGACACCGTGAAAAATTAGCAGGCGAAATATTTCGAGTTTTGACTTGTACCAGACTATTTTATTAATCTATGATACGCCTAGATCAAGTCGGTAAGTTCGTTTTATTTTTTTGACATTTTTTACGGTCATATTTTTACCTGTCAGAGGCTAGTCAACCGGGTATTTTTATTTATGAATTTGATCAATTTCAATCTGTTTAATTAAACTTCGTTTTGCGTAGATCATTTTAATATTTTTATTGTTATTTTTCGATAAAATACACGTTCGACTGGTATTGATTCCGGGTCTTTTCTATGTGTATATTTCGGTTGAAACATAATCCATTCCTAATCTTTTTGCAGTCGTTGTTGGCCAGTTAAAAATATGAGTAGTTTGATAATTATCACTTGCAAGTGGTAACTAAAATATCTAGATATTTTCTCATAGTGATGATGACTTAGCTTGTGAGTGAGAAATCCAAAGGCTAGAGATTGTTCTTATCATCTTTCACTATTCAATCCTAAGGCTAATATTAAATGGCTTGGTATATAAATTGATCATCATGAGAAAGACAATTTCTATCCTTTCTCACAATCTTTCTCTCGATCAATCCATTCCCACACCATTACTTTCACGAAAATTTTATTCTTTATTCCATTTTCATCTCTTGGGAGTTTGATCTTGAAATTAGAAGTTGGGAATCTTATAACTAAGGTAAAATGACATATCTTTTCTCTTTTCAAAGTGAAAAACCTTTAATAATCTTCATGATCTTTGGACTAGAAATTAAATATATGAGAAAAATAAACCAATAAATATTTTCTTGTTGATAACACCTACAAAACCCACAAACAAAAATTATGATCGGAGCGACTTTTTGGAAACCACAATTGTTGGATTGATATTGGACTGTTTCTATCCTAAACTAAATAATTTATCTGTTTGCCTTGGTCACAATCTCCGGCCGCTGCTGCCGTTAAGGGTAGGTTTCTTCACCTTTAAATTGTTTTCCTAATAATGATAATAATAAAGAATTTATTTATTATTTTGGACTGGTAACTAAAATCTCAATTTTAGTTTAATTTTTTATTTAATCGGTAATAATCTAAATTTTGAAGAAATACTAATTTTAAAAATAAAGTTCTAATTTTGAACTGTATTCTACTTTGGCACTATCAACATTCCATTTTTTATTTCCTTATGTTTAAAAATAAATAATTTTATTATTGTTTTAAAGAATTATTAAGATCTAAATTGAAATCTAAATATATATATATATATATATATATATATATATATATATATATATATATATATATATATATATATATATATATATATATATATATATATATATATATATATATATATATATATATATATATATATATTTTGCTGTTTTAAGGATAGAGTTTATATTATGATCTTGTTCTAATTAGTTTATAAATTTAAATTTATACAAAAATAATTAGGTAACAGCCCTTGTTTTAAACCTTACGTTAGTAACCATACTTTAAAATTTGTCAAATAAAAAGAATACATAGTTTTACTTTTTCTCAAAATAAAATATATCTTTTTTTTTTGAAAATTATTAAGTTAATCTGTATTAATTTTTATATTTAAAGAAGATTAATTTTAAGTTTATATAATTATGTTTTAAACTATGTTATGATTTAAATATTTCAGTTTATTTCAGAATTTGACATATTTTTGACGGAACATATTTTGAATTAAGTAATCATATTCTTATTTTTTTATTAACAATTTTAGAATTTTAGAATTTTATTAATGTTAATTATTTCAAATAGGTATTTGAAATTGAATTTATTTGTTCATATTAATGGTTTCTTTAAAGCTAGTAAAAGTACAGTATACATGTTGAAATATATGTTGTTTTGATGTTACTGAAAAATCAAGTATCCTATTTTCTCCTATCTAACAAATTAATTGAAATGAAGCTTATTTTTTTGAATTTAAGTTTTAAAGTTACTAGACATTGGTGAAGCAAACTTTATTTAAATAATTTACCGAAACGTATTTTGTTTATGGTGGCCTATAAGTACTTAATGAATAAGTAACCATTATTTTTTACATATAAAAAAAATAATAATAATCATATATTATTATTGGTTTAGATCTTCAAATTAGTAAATAGTTTTGGTAATAGAGTTTGAAAATCTTTGACTTGAAATTTTAAGTTAAATAATAATTAGAGATTTTAATTTTAAATAGTATGTTTTATTGTTAATTATAAATTAATAATTAAGTTTGATTCATTTTGTAATTAATATACTTAATAAGGATTTAAGTATAATAATTTATTTTCAATAATTTTAATCTAAATATGATCATAGTATAGTATTTGACAGAATGGGATGCTCAAAATAATAAATGATTTAATCCAGTGAATTAGAAACTTCTTTGAATTAATATTTTTAATATTTTTTTAAGAGAAAAACAAGTTTATATTTGGAAAAGTATATATATTTTTAATAAAAAATATTAGGTAAAAGTTAATAAAATCTAAACCTAATTGATTAGGTAAATGGCCTAGATAAAGCCATAATTATGGATGTAGCTGGATTTATATTAACTTAATTAAATTGTGTATTTTAAAAGGTTGAAATCATATGAGAATGTGTTTTCATATGATTTGTTGAAAATATATGAATTGACTTGTGGTTATGATTATAAATGTGAAGATTATGTAAGTTCATATGATTTGTTGAATATATGAATTGACTATTGAGAAATATTATGATGCATTTGCATATATGTGCTCATGCATATCATAGTTGCGTGTATGTCGAGAGGACTGCACCGGGTGAGGACTCTAGAGGACGAGTCCACCTAATCCTGCGGGATTTTATTGAGTTGGTTTCTGTTGGGATCACTTCTAGTGAGGTAGTACCTCGGTGTTTGTTGGGATCACTTTTAGTGAGGCAGAACCTTTTTAGTAGGATGTGCCTATGACTCTCTGCGGAGAGGTAAAATTCCGGAATTCATGCATGTGAGGAACACGGTTAGGGAGAATCACACTCATATAGAGTCTGCATTAGGATATTTGTGCATTACCTTATCTGTTGAAACAAATACTGTGAATTCTTACATCATGTTTTACTTGCATGTGTGTATTCTTTCATGTATGCTATTTTTATATTGTGACTCTCTACTATTATTATTGAATGGGCTGAACGCCCCCAGGTTGTTAGAAATCGTGATAATTAGGGTATTCAGGTGTCGTGAAGAGTTGCAAGATGCGTATGTCTTTGACGATCAAAATCATCAAGACTCAATGTCATAGTGAATTAATTTTACTAAGTCATCCTTGGCTTGCAATTCAAGATCAGCTTAGGGGTTGTCATTGAAGTCATTGTTTACTCTTCCTTATTGTTTTCTCTGCAACTTGTATTATGATCATTGTACTACAAAACTTTACTCTGACTTATATTAAAGATGGTCATGGTTGTTTTATTTAAAAAAAAAAAAATTGTTGTTTTAAAAAGAAAAAAAAATACACCCTCGCTGTTAAAAATCGGGGTGTTAAAGAAGTCATAGTGATCTCGCACGTAAATCGGAATTCAAATGCTTGCGCCGATTCTTATCAAATCGAGTCGAACTGAAACAAGTTCGACTCGACGCAACTCATTCTAATCCCGTCATTTCATTAGTCATTATTGTACCATAATACACAATTAAATAAAGAACTTTGTTCGTTCAAATACTTTAAGCACTATGTGAACAATTAATGCATCATTAAAATAATAATTACTACCAAGTATGCTCTAGAAGTTTTATTTGGCTTGTGCAAAAAAAACAAATTCTATACTTTGATTAAAAAGAATATTATAAATATTTCCATAACATATAATTATGCAAATTCAAAATATATAGTTTTTATAAATAACCTGTTCTCTGAGTATTATATTTAAGAAAAATAATAATATTTTATGATGCATTTAAGTATTCATAAAAGAGCCCCTCCAGCCTGCTAGCAGGAAATCCGCAAATTTGTTTTCTTTATACATTGTGAGAGATCCAAGATCTGAAATCTGGAAGATGGTACTGACTACCAAGGTAGCAAAATTTTGATATTGGGAAGGTGATTCCTACAAGGATTTTATTACTTATGCATGAGAATCTTTTGTATTTGTCTTCAAGCTAGAAACATATATAACCTACTGCAACATAGACAGTTATCTTAAAGCCATATGTTATGTTTTTAAATCTAGAAAAGTGAAATTTAAGTATTATAAATTAGAAAAATGTAAATATGAACTTGAGTGAATAAATATAAGTTGACATGCTTAAGTAGGATGGGTTAGTTTTCAATCTCTTTGTCATCGTGGATCTTGCCCGAAAATAGTAAGGGAAGCCATAAATATTAATAAAAATATTATAATTATAATTTTTTAAAATTATATTTAATTTTATAAAATAAATTATATCAGCACAATAAAATTTTTATATATATATATATATATATATATATATATATATATATATATATATATATATATATATATATATATATATATATATATATATATATATATATATAGGGGACGACTCAAGTGAGAACACTTGGTTATTATGAGAAATGAGAACAATGAATCACGACCATTAGATTTGATTTTAATGGACTGGATTAGTTTATCTTTCTGTGTTGATTTAAAATAAATATTAAGGATCATGGAAAGAGAAACCAATCAAGTCCATTAAAATCAAATCTAATGGTCATGATTCATTGTTCTCATTTCTCATAATAACCAAGTGTTCTCACTTGAGTCGTCCCCTATATATATATATATATATATATATATATATATATATATATATATATATATGAGGGCGTATCATATGAGAATGACATATTTATATGAGAATGTGAGAATGAATCTGAACCATTGAATTTTAAAATAAATGGTGGTGATTATGGGTGAATATTTTTTTTCTCTCTCCTACATTATGAAATAAATGATGTAGGAGAGAAAAAAAAAGATTCACCCATAATCTCCACAATTTATTGTAAAATTCAATGGTTCAGATTTATTCTCACATTCTCATATAAATATGTCATTCTCATATGATATGCCCTATATATATATATATATATATATATATATATATATATATATATATATATATATATATATATATATATATATATATGGGACGACTCAAGTGAGAACACTTGGTTATTATGAGAAATGAGAACAATGAATCACGACCATTAAATTTTGATTTTGTTGATTTTAATGGACTTGATTGGTTTCTCTTTCTAGGTTGATTTAAAATAAATACTAAGGATCATAGAAAGAGAAACCAATCTTGTCCATTAAAATCAACAAAATCAAAATTTAATGGTCGTGATTCATTGTTCTCATTTCTCATAATAACCAAGTGTTCTCACTTGAGTCGTCCCCATATATATATATATATATATATATATATATATATATATATATATATATATATATATATATATATATATATATATATAGCATATCATATGAGAATGCCTTCTTTATATGAGAATGTGAGAATGAATCTGAACCATTAGATTTTAAAATAAATGGTGAAGATTATGTGTGAATCTTTATTTATCTCTCTTCAATCTTTTATTTTAATGATGGAGGAGAGAGAAAAAATATTCACACATAATCTCCACCATTTATTTTAAAATTCAATGGTTCAGATTCATTCTCACATTCTCATATAAAAAAGACATTCTCATATGATATATATATATATATATATATATATATATATATATATATATATATATATATATATATATATATATATATATATATATATATATATATATATATATATATATATATATATATATATATATATAAACTTAATCCATATCTTGACCATTAATTTTTATTAATCTAATCGTTAGAAATAATAAGTAATAGTTTTGTCTCTCCACATTTAATTATTTATTATTTTTAACCATTAGAATGAAAAGAACTAATGGTCAAGACATGCGGTAAATTTTAATAACTATATATATATATATATATATATATATATATATATATATATATATATATATATATATATATATATATATATATAAAAGGGATATTCTTTTTTTTATAACAAGACTCATTCATTAATTAAGCCAAAGAGTGTGAAACAACATTAGCAGCAATTATAGAGGGTACACCCATTCCAAGTTCTGGCACCAAACCTATGGCCCAAGACAACAAGGTTGTGGGCAGTTTAATTATGGTTCCTACTAATAAAAACAAAACATAAAACTTGGCAGCTAGCTGCTAAAGAAATACAATCAGCTACATGAGGCTCTATTTCAGCCACCACAGAACATCCATTAAGGCTATCAATAACAGTCAACGCGTCCGAATGTAAAATCACCCGCTTGAGCTTTAGTTGCTCCGCAATCTTCAGAGCCCATCAGACAGCCAGAGTCTCCGCAACAACAGGATTCGTGTCTATTGTTATCTTGTTTGTAGCAGACAAATTAATTACACCATCATGGCTTTGAATTACACATCCCATTCCGACAGTTCCGTCCATAAAACAGCCAACATCGACATGAATGATATTAATATTTTGGGGGCAGCCCGTGTCCACAATCGGAGGCGTGACTTTCCTCTTTCTCTGCTGTCCCGAATTAACCGCATTAAATTCATCTATCCATTCTCTAGCATCCTCCGCCACTATTTGCGGGAAAAAGCTATGATCCTTAAAAAGAATATTATTTCTAGCCCCCAAATTTTCCAGGTTGTGACACATATCAGTTGGGAAGCCAACTGGTCTTTAACATTCAACCACATTTCCAGCCAGGAATTAATCTTAGTCGAAGGAAAGTCACGAAGGCCTAGAGGGGAAGAGAACCGAACCTGTTTGGACGCCTCGCACTGCATGAATAAGTGCTCAATAGTTTATGGATGGTTGTGACATAAGGGGCACTCTGGTGAAATCTGAATTCCTTTCCGAACAAGGTTTGCTCTAACAGGGAGGATGTTCTTTGTCACTCTCCAAAGAAAATTCTTCACTCTGTTGTGAATCGGTGCAGTCCACAGCAATTTTCAAAGCTTCTCATTAACCCGCCTCGACGGGCCCGGAATCGAAGTCTCTATTCTTCTTCTTCTAAGAATGTGGTATGCTGATTTGATAGTATTAATTATGTCCTTCTCATAGTGCCAAACAAACTTATCAATAGGTTGACTCTAGGATAATGGGATATTTATGATTTGAGAGCGAGTCAATGGGCTGAAGCATGTGTTGATTAGCCTCTGATTCCAGCCTCCTGCAACTGGGTCAAGGAGATCACAAACCAAAGCCTCCTCCTCAATTTCCCTAACTGGACCAGCAGATTTTAAACCATTCCCGGTGGGAATCCAATTATCTTTCCAAACTCGAACATTTCTTCCGTTTCCAATCCTCCATCCGGAACCATACTCAACAATATCCCGAGATTCCATTATGCTTCGCTGTAACGCCCCATTTTAAATTAGATCATTTTTTAAATTATTTTAATAATTATGTGATGCGATGTTGCAATGCGTTTGGCGAAGAATGTGACGTACATGTTAGCCTTGTATGATGTGGTGTTGTTATGTGTGGGATTTCTTAGCGAGAAACGTAGTAGTCTTAGGAAATAGAAGAGTTGTGGTTTAAGGTAACTAAAGACGTAGAAATATGGGGGTGTAGTGAAAGATTTGGTAGTAATAATATTATTTCTAATTATTAGTAGAATATTATAATAATTAGTCTTTTATTAATTAATTAAATAGGAAGAGCGAAATTGGAATATTGAATTAGGGGTCCAAGGGGCTAAGTAGTCATATAAGGGAAATTATAGGTTAGATCGTATCATTCTGTACAAAAAGAGAAGTGAAGCAGAGAAAGAGAGAAGAGGAATCAATCGTGTTTGGAGAAAGAGCATAGTGTGGTAGAGCTTAAGGAATCAAAAACCCAAGGTAAGGGTGGGGTTCCGACTATCTAATATTGGGTATAACTATAAGTAGATGATGATGGCATGTTAGGTTTTGGGTATAGATGGTCTTTAGGATTGAATGTCTATAATTGATGTGAAGAATATGTTTTATCTATGTTATCATGAATTGCTTAAGTGATTAGATACTAGTAGGTTGTTTTTGGGGTTTTGTTGGATTAATGAGCCTATGATGAAGATTGATGAAATTGGTAAAAACCCTTATCGAATATAGGTATGGATAAATCCTTGATGAATGTATGATGTTAAGACCTCTAAATAGGTGCTTTATGTTAGACGCTGGCCTGAGGATCTAGAGGGGGGGTGAATAGATCTCACAGAGTTTTTCGGAATTATTTCGAACTAAAGCGAAAGCGGTTCTGAATTGACTTGCGTCTATTCCGGACCGTTATTGCAAGGGTCGTATATGTGACAAAACCACAAGATAATTGAGATTAACGATGAAGTGATATGTTATCGAATCAATACGTTTCACAGCTGAAAATCAATTAACTTCTAAATTGACAAACTTTAGTTTGCAATGCAGTAATAATGGAATAAGAAAAAAGACAAACACTTGGTGATAATGTTCAAATTTATGATGATTCAAGATGTGGTGAATTGTGATGTTTATGCAGAACCTTAATTCACAATTTTAACACTTGAATCGTTAATCAATTTTGCAATTATGACCAAATATGAACAGAAAGTAAATGAAAAGATAAAAGCGACAAGAACACGATATTTGTTCAGGCAGTTCGTCAATCGTCCTCGCTACGACTACGTCTGCCCCCAATTCCAAATTGAAATTGGGAAATCTTCCATTAATGTTGAAAGCAGTTTATACAAAGAAGAAAACAAAGCGATAAACAATAAACCGAATTTGTCGATCCTTTGAATCTTCTTCCCCCTTAATCTTGAGCAAGATCAAGGTGATCCAAGAGCTTCACTTCATCCCTTTTCTGCAGTGTCTTGAATTGCCTTGAACCCTTGTTCTTCAATCTTCACACTCAGATGGATCCTCGATGAAACCTCTTGATAAAAACCCCCAAGAAACACCTATCTTGGAGGACAAAACCCTCGGATTTTATTCACCAAAAACCCCACAAATCTTCACCCACTAGGAATCTTCAATTTCGTTCCATGGACGTTATCGAACTCGATCACTAACCCTCAACGCAAAAATGATTATGTGTAATTGTGTTGGAGATGACGAAGAACGAAGATGAGAAGACTTTGTGTATCTTTCAGTCGTTGGTGTGCATGAATAATTAATATGGAATGATATATATAGTTGCTGGTATGTTGGAGCAGAGAAAACACATAATTTGGGAAGTTTTCAGCAAATAGGTTGACCTACTTTAGTGCTTAGGTCGACCTAACAGAAGCAGAGTTGAAATTGTCCCAGTTAGGTTGACCTGTTAGGTTGGCCTAAAATCTGTTAGGTTGACCTGCTGAAGGTTTAGGTCGACCTAAAGTCAGTTAGGTTGACCTGTTGAAGGTTTAGGTCGACCTAAAGGCAGTTGTTTCCAGTTAGGTCGACCTGTTGAAGGTTTAGGTCGACCTAAAGTCAGTTGAAATGCATTTTTGTGACTTTTATTCAGTTTAGGTCGACCTAGGAGTGTGGGTAGGTCGACCTAACAGTGACATGTGTAAATCCCTTCAGTTTAGGTCGACCTGGGAGTGTGGGTAGGTCGACCTAACAGTGACCTTGTCAGTTTTGCTGAGTTTGCTCTGGTTTTGAGTCGACCTAGGGCTTTGCTTGGTCGACCTAACAGATGCAATACCATTTTCTGAGTGATTTGAGCTTCATAATCTTCCATTGTCTTGAGTCATTCATTTATGCTTTTGTATTTGGTTGCTTGTGATGTTTGCCATGAATCAAAAACTCATTTGTGAGTGTATGCTTGTTCTTACACTTTAGGCTGTTATAAATGGTATATAATCGTAGGACTTCGAATTCTGAAACTGAGACTTTTTACGAAATCGAACTCGGAGGTACGAAAGGCCTCCAACGGTGAAAATCGCACTTTTCTGGTTTGTTGTGCTGTCAGATTCGCCGGGCGAAAGAAAAGTCTCCCCGGGCGAGTGTTTGCATGGAAAATTCGCGGGTGAGAGGGCCAAAAAGTGGCCATACTTCTGTGATAGAGCGTCGGGCGAATGGAAGGTTTCGCCGGGCGAATGAACCCAGATTTTGAGAATTTAAAATGATCAAAACGTTTGACTTGGGTGTCTGTTTGATGCGTCGTTCGAACCGTTGGAAAGCTAAACAAAATTTCTATCATATGATAACCATTTATATAACAGTAGCTTAATATTTTAAGGGAAGAAATCCAATATTCATAATGATGTTGTATGTGTTTTAATACGAAGTATTGTGTTGTTTACGAAGATGATGCGAGAGCAGTATGGCTGCCACATATATGTTGTTTTATGATGATATTGATGTTGATTTCCTTGTGTGACATTGTGTTGGATACCTTTGTTCGGTAGTTGCATGAGGATATTGTTGTATGTGTGTCTCGTGCATTACATAATTAACGAGGATGATTATTGTTGTGAAGGATCGACATTTCGAAGTTAGTCGTTGCCTTCATTTGGCATTACGAAGTTAGCCATTGCCCACAGATGGCATTTGTGAAGATTTTGGTACCACATGCATGATGTCGTGTCAGTAACATTGCATTGCATTTTTAGTTGTTAGATGATGTGGTGATGAGATTGTATTATATAACCAATATGTGTCTATGATGAATGATGATGTTGTGGGTGTTTCTGTAATCAATTATGAAGCATGACTATAGATTGTTGAACTTAGGATCTAACTTGATGTATCTGTCATATGCTTATAATTATGCCCTTTATTATATTGTCATTGAAATCTCACTCCTTCTGTTTGAATGTTACCTCTATGTGGATAACGAGTAGGTGATCCGCAATAGGCGAGGTTAGACGTCGTGTTTGTCGAGTCGATGTCATGCTCTGATACGTAATGCCGGGGAGGGATGAACGCTTATTTGTTTTGATTGTTGAATTTTTGTTTTATGTGGAATATTTTGAGAGTAGTGTAACTCTCTTTTATTTGAATATTCGTTGGAATTTTTTATGAGTAAAGATGTTGCTGAATAATTATGTTTTATTTTCCGCTGCAATAATAAAGAAGTTAATGTTTTGAAGAATTATAATAATGATGTTGTCGGTTCATGTGAAGTGTGTTATGTATCTACGTTTGATAAACCTAAGCATACGTGTTTTCAATGTTGATGACGAAGTAGCATCCTATTCTTGATGTTTTGTATTGAAGTTTTTATTTACTCTTATTTATTTTATTAATTAAAATAGCGACGGGGAATAGGGTGCTACATTTTGGTATTAGAGCAAGTCGGTCTGTCTGACCAAGTTATTGAATCATTAATGTAGCGATGGTCTAGTACTATCTTTGAATTTTTCTAATAATTGTTGGATGTTATGGTGAAACAGAAAATGGCTGGAAGAAACGATGCCGCTATTGCTGCTGCTTTGGAAGCTTTGGCTCAGGCTGTGCAGCAACAGCCTATCGCTGGTGGAAATGATGGATCTCGTGTGTTAGAGACTTTCCAGAGGAACCACCCACCTACGTTTCGAGGAAAGCATGACCTTGAAGGAGCACAAGAGTGGCTCAAGGAAATTGAGAGGATCTTCTGAGTTATAGACTGTTCGGATGCACAAAAGGTGCGTTTTGGTACTCACAAGTTGGCAAGTGAGACTGATGACTGGTGGATTGCTACTCGCCAGAGAATGCAAGGAGTAGGTGTGGTTATTCTTGGGCTGTGTTTCGCAGGAAGTTCCTAGTGAAGTACTACCCGGAAGATGTCCGCGGCAAGAAAGAGATTGAGTATCTAGAACTGAAACAGGGAGAAATATCAGTGACTGAGTATGCTGCCAAGTTTGTGGAATTGGAAAACTACTATCCTCATTACACCAAGGAGACTGCTGAGTTTTCGAAGTGTGTCAAGTTCGAAAACAGGTTACGTTCAGAAATCAAGAAGGCAATCAGCTATCAGCGAATCTGTAAGTTTCCGGACTTGGTGAATTGTTGCAAAATTTATGAGGAAGATAGTAAGGCTCACTAAAAGTCATTCCAATCATTTTCATTAAATAGGAATTAATTTCAGCTTTCCGGAGGTTCAAACGGTGTATAAAAAGGAGTTACAGATCAAAAGATACGACAAATAGAAGTTTTATAAAATGCTGCATAACACGGTTCGCTTAGTGGACCTCTAGCGCGCTAACTGAAAAATGGCAGAAAGTTCCATCCTCAAATTCTCGCTTAGCGGACTCACGATTTTCAAAAATTGTTCCCAGACTTCGCTTAGCGGACCAGATCCTGCTTGGCGGGCGTGCGATTATGCAGAAAAATAACAGAGAGCTCAGTTCTGCGAAAAAGCCCTTCCACCACTCAAAACCACTTTCATACATCAATTAAAAGCACATATAACCAGTATATAACATTTATCCTCAACAATCTATATTCAAAAACATGTTTAGAGCCACAGTTCATAGAAGCTAGCATAAACCCTAACAATCTCAATTTCACAAACATGGATACAAAGCATATAATCAAAACCCCACCATAATCTATCATCATACAATCCCTTATCATGAAAGAATTACACACTTATCTTGGTTTGGATTGAAGACAACTCTAATCTTCAATTTGGGATTTGCCCTAGTTTCTTCTCCTCTTCTCTTCTCTTTCTTTTCTCTTTCACCAAATGTCACTTCTAATTATATTTTCACAATTCTCTCTTGTTTTGTTAATCTTACTAACTTTCTTATTATTAATAATGGGCGTAAATCAACACCTCCCAAATACTAATGCTAACTCTCTAAGTTAGGCCCAATACTAATAATCTCACTAAATCATTACTACTAATTCCTAATAAAATAACATAAAACCAACTAATCACATAATTATCAAATAATTCACAAAACACACAATAAAATAAATAATTAAAATAACACGGGCGTTACAACTCTCCCCCACTTATAATATTTTCGTCCTAAAAAATTTACCTCATTCATACAACTCGGGATACGACTCCCGCATCTTGCTTTCCAACTCCCACGTCATACTCTCTCTGGCAGCTCCCGACCATAATACTTTCACCAAAGCAATCTCCTTGCCTCTAAGCGTTTTTCGTTTCATGATCCTCAATTCGTACCGGCATTGTCTCCACCGTGAGATTATCCCGTACTTGCACATTATCCATATGAATCACATGAGACGGATCAGAAATATACTTACAGAGTTGCGACACATGAAACACGTCATGTAAATTCGAAAGATTCGGCGGTAGCGCCACTCTATACGCCACATTTCCAACCTTGTCCGAAATATGATACGATCCAATAAAACAAGGAGTGAGCTTCTTAGACTTCAATGCTCCCCCCACACTAGTCATCGACGTGACTCTCAAAAACACATGATCACTAGCCTGAAATTCCAAATCCTTCCGCCGCTTATCATGGTAACTTTTCTGTCTACTTTGAGAAGTCTTCATATTCTCTTGAATCAACTTCACTTTCTCAGTAGTCTCTCAAACAATCTCCGGTCCAAGTACTACACTCTCTCCAGATTGATGCCAACGCAATGGAGTCCTATACCTCTGACCATACAATGCTTCGAAAGGAGCCATTCCAATACTAGAATGGTAAATATTGTTGTAAGTGAACTCGATCAATAGAAGATAAGTATCCCACGAACCTCCCTGCTCAAGAACACAAGATCTCAACAAATCCTCCAACGACTGAATAGTCCTCTCCGTCTGACCATCTGTTTGAGGATGATACGCCGAACTCAACCTCCACTTAGAACCCACTGCTCCTTGCAAACTTTTCCAAAAATCAGAAGTAAACCTCGGATCTCTATCTGAAACAATACACAGATGAACACCATGCAGCTTAACAATTACATTGGTATAAATCTCTGCCAACTTCAAAACTGGATAAGTGATGTTAATAGGAATAAAATGAGCCGACTTTGTAAGCCTATCAACGATCACCCAAATCGAATCATGTCCTCTTGACGTATTAGGCAAACCCTTCACAAAGTCCATTGAAATGCTATCCCATTTCCATTCTGGAACTTCTAACGGTTGCATCAACCCTGCAGGCTTCTGATGTTCAACTTTTTAATTTCTAACAAGTCAAACATGCATACACAAACTTCACTATATCATGCTTCATTCTAGTCCACCAAAACAAATTCTTCAAATATTGGTACATTTTAGTAGCTCCTGGATGAATACTCAAATTACTTCTGTGACCTTCTTCAAGAATCGCTCTCTTCATCTCCACATCATCGGGAATGCAAATTCTATTACGGAATCTCAACACACCTTGCGCATCCAACTTAAAGTCACTATTCTCAGACTGATCAATTCCTACCATTGAATTGACCAACCTCATATCTAACTTCTGAGCTTCTCTGATACTATCCAGAAAGTCATTATTAATCCTTAGCATACCCAACCTAATACTCTTAGGTGTCACCTCTTAGACCAAACTCATATCTTTGAATTGCTCAATCAATTCCAGTTCCATAACCATCATTTCCGACATATGCAAAGCCTTTCGGCTTAAAGCATCAGCAACAACATTAGCTTTTCCTGGATGATAATTCAAACCGAAATCATAGTCTTTCAACAATTCTGACCACCTTCGTTGTCTCATATTGAGCTCCTTCTGATCAAACAAATACTTTAAACTCTTATGGTTGCTAAATACTTCAAATCTATAACCATAAAGATAATGCCTCCAAATCTTCAGTACAAACACAACTGCAGCAAGCTCTAAATCATGCGTAGGATAGTTCTTCTCATGAACTCTCAACTGCCTTGACGCATAAGCAACAACTTTATCATTCTGCATAAGCACACCTCCTAAACCCATCTTAGAAGCATCATAATATACTACAAAAGATTCTTCCGGATTAGGAAATATTAAGATCGGAGCTGACGTCAATCTCTTCTTCAATTCGGTAAAACTTTCTTCACATTGAAGATCCCACACAAAATCCTTACCCTTACAAGTCAACTTAGTCAACGGAAGTTCTAACTTGGAAAAACCTTCTATAATAATCGGCTAATCCCAAAAAGCTTCTAATCTCGGTAACCGACTTTGGAGTTTCCCATCGCAACACAACATCTACTTTAGATGCATCTACAGCAATGTCGTCATCTGAAATAACATGGCCAAGAAAACTGACTTCTTTCAACCAAAATTCACGCTTGGACAACTTCGCATACAACTTATTCTCTTTCAAAACTTGCAACACCAGTTTCAAATGTTCAGCATGCTCTGTATTTTATTTAGAGTAAATGAAGATATCATCAATGAACACCACCACAAACCGATCCAGATAATCATGAAAAATAAGGTTCATGTACTCCATAAATACTCCTGGCGCATTAGTAACACCGAAGGGCATTACAGAATACTCATAATGTCCATAACGTGTTTTGAAAGCCGTCTTTTGCATATCCTCGTCTTTCACTTTAATCTGACGGTAACCCGACCTCAAATCAATCTTACTAAACACACTGGCACTAACCAATTGATCCATCAAGTCATCAATTTTTGGAAGTGGATACTTGTTCTTTATAGTTCCCTTATTCAACTTCCTGTAACCAATACAAAGTCTCATACTTCCATCTTTCTTCTTGACTAACAACACTGGAGCTCCCCACGGCGACACACTTGGTCTGACAAACTTCTTCTCAAGTAACTCCTCTAGTTGCTTCTTCAAATCCAACAATTATGATGCGGACATCCTGTACGGTGCCATCATCATAGGTCTGGTAACAGGTACAAGGTGTTTACGGTGATTTCCGGTAAACAACCGCTAGTCTTCCAAATTAAAATATACTTTGGTTACTCGCAGGATCGACTAGATTGATCCTAGGACATGTGCCGAAAAGTTGTCTTTCAGAAAGATTTGATTCATGTTCTCTTGGTTTTTTATTGGTTTATAAGGTTATGTTATGAATGTATAAATAACTTTGCAAAATAAACCAAATGAATATATGACGAAAAGTAAATTGGTTAGACAATAAACGTAAGTAAAATTTTGATAAGAATGTAAAAGGGAATGTAAATTGCAGGAATGGAAAAACTTAACGAAAAAGTAAGGGAATGTAAAATACTTCGATTCTATAATGGAAATACAAACATATGTAAGGTGTTGGTGTTACACGTACATTTCTCAGTGACAACTCTTTCTCGTAACGCTTGATACTTGAGTAATTTGTGAGTAATTTGTACAAAATGAACACCCTGGATCCTGAAACTAAGAACCTTATTTATACTAATTCGACCCTAAAGGTCCTACGCTAACGAAATGCCACGTTGCCCGAATGCATGTGTTTCGAATCCCTGGGGCGCCATCTGTCCTTGTTGGTTTAAAGAAAACATTTAGAAATTCAAAACCTCCCGCCCGAATCTTATTTGATACGTGGCAACGTATTCTTCGCGAGAATGCATCGAAATACTTTAAGTTTCAGCAACCTTGTATTTCGGAAAACCATTTAAGTCTCGAAGACCACCTATCTCGATTCAGCTTCAATTTTAGGAATCTTCATTACAAATAACATTCTCAGAAATAGATATCAAATCCATTTTCTCTTCGAAACTTAAGTCTTCGAAAAGCATATACAACAATCGAAATCTCCAGCTAACACAAGGTCAATAGAAAATTCAACTTCTCTCTCTGCCGGTACATCAGGAATTTCATCAGGGAAAACTTCAGGAAATTCCCGCACCACCTGCAACTCATCTATTATAGCTTGATTCTCAATAGACAACGATGCCACCAACGCGAACACTTGCACTTCTCCTTTCATTAACAGGCACAACTGTCTAGCAGACAACAATTTAACACCTTCCTCTTCAGGAGTAGAGAATCTGAGAACGGAGCCATTAACCCTGGATCCTGATACTGTAGCGGGGAAAATCTGAGAACGAAGCCTTTAAATTGACTCGACTCAATATTTCAGTGAAAGTCGCCACCGCGCTTTATTGTTTCCAAAGGAAATGGAAAAAGAACGAAAAAAACCCAAAGTTTGTTTTTAAAACAAAAAGAAGAGATCTTAGGTATGGGTGTTGATTATACAAGGGGAGGGTTTTAAGCACCCCTCATATCTGTGGTACTCCACAGGAACCTTTTTTGAAAATCTGTGTCGTGTGTGCTAAAAAAGGGTTTGTTTTATTTTTAAAATAAGCTCGGCAAGACATTAAGCCTTGTGCCTACATACCTCCTCGGTGCAATGGAGAAGTCAAAGCTAATGTAGTTCTGCTTAAAGGGAAAAACAGTTTAAAAAGGAATAAACACTTTATCATCGTCGGAGAGAATACTCAGCCATTGATCTTGAGCATAAGAACAAATGAGTTCTTTGCTTCCCAAATGAAAGAAAGGCTCCAACTCGGATAGAAATCGACGAGTATGCCACTAGCTCTCTCACGCGGAAAAGATCTCATTATATCAATCAATTTCAAAATCGTGGGGTATCGCAACTCATTTCAACAATTAATCGTGTCTAAACTTTTGAAGAAAAGCCACTAAGGGCAAAAGATATTTTAAAGAAAGGTTTTAAAAGAGGTTTTACAAACATAAGAAGATTTTTGAAAAAGGGAGAATATTTTGAAAATCTAAGAAGGGGAGGAGATGAAGAGGCTATCTTAATGCGTAAAATAAAAGCAAAGGAAAGAAACGGTCTAACCAAAATAAGAAGCCAACACTTGACATTATGATTCAAGGTAGATTTTCCATCCTTTGGAATATCAATACTAAACCAACACATTACCACTTGGGGATCCAGATGAACTTATTATCTTTAGCACCACTTTGCATTAAGCACATTAAAATTCTGACGAAAATCGGGCAGAGTAACAGCTGTTTTCGGGTAAAATCCTTATCAGCCTTGGAATTAACCATCAAGGGCTTTCAAGGAAATACCTGCACACACAAACAGACAACAATCCAATGCCAGGACGACATAATAATGACAGAGTAACA
Organism: Vicia villosa; assembly: GCF_029867415.1. NCBI lineage: Eukaryota > Viridiplantae > Streptophyta > Magnoliopsida > Fabales > Fabaceae > Vicia > Vicia villosa. Next base: position 196,754 of record NW_026706063.1, read on the forward strand.
AACATAATAAGGGTCCAGAAGTACTAAGTCCAAAAGTCCAAGTCTCCAAAATGCTCGGGATAGTAACCAATAGTCCATAGGGCCTTAAGTGTTTTTTAGATTTTTGTTATTTATTAGTGTTTTAGCACAAAAATAGAGTATGGTCCAAGTGGATAAAAAGAAAATAGCAGAAACATAAACAAAATGTCCAAATGAACAAAGAAAAAATAGCGGAATATAAACGTCCAAATGGACAAAGAGAAAATGGCGGAAACATAAACATGATGAAATGATAAAATAAAACAATAAGGTGAAAAATATAAAGAGCAATATAATAAAGTGCTAAAATTAAAGTCAATTGTTAGATGTTAAAGATAACCATCTTGAAACTTGTCAAGTATGTTATCAAAGTTAGTAATAAAGAAATATGGTGAGTGAATGATGTTCTCGGATTTAAATTCAATGGAAATTTATCAGAGGCTTGATAAAATCATAGCGACTACACGATAAACTTCCATAAGTATTAAATCAACCGCATACAATTATCTTCCATGTTTGATCTTTTTTATTCGGGACACGAAATATTGCGCTATGTTAAGCAGATCGCCAAGTGATTTATGTAGAAATCACCCTACAATGAGGTCGGTCAAAACTTTATGTGCTAATGGATGCGAGAGAAGCGATATATAGATCACTCTCCGAAAGCAATACCGCATGAAAAGAAAATAGGTAACGATCTCGTCTTTACCAAGAATCCATAAAAATTCTCAAGGTATCAAAGACTTTCATCGATCAAACTAAAAAGAAGTAAAAGATGGAACCACACTCAAAAGCTCCTTTCATCCATAATTTCAATCACTTAATTTTGCGGATTTGGATTCTTATCCTATCGACGCCCTAAGTCCATTGTTATTAGAAAGAAATTAGGCCTCTAACTTGTGATTCAAAGAAAATATCAAAAGAATGGAGTAGAAGAAGAGTTAGAACCAAAAACAAGCCAAAATTAGCAAAAAAAAAGCATTCTGCCTCACTGGAAATCGATTTCCCTCTGTAGGAAATCGATTTCCTGCCTGCAAAATTCAAATTTGGCGCAAAAAACAGAGTGGAAATCGATTTCCCTCTGTAGGAAATCGATTTCCTGCGCGCAGTTTTTCAAAAATCAGCAAATAGAAGCATGAAACCTTGTTTAAGCAAAACAACAAACACCTTATGATCTCATACATCAATGTGCACGAATTTTCCCTCAATTCTTCACCAAAAGGGACCAATATAGCACCAAAGGTGCATTACATACAAACAATAATAGATCACATCTTTGATTATGGAAAAGGATATAGAATTTTACCAAATCTTGCACAAACTTGGATCCACTTCAAGAACACACCAACACAAGTCTTGATCTAGCAACAATTGAAGAAAAAGAGAGATGGATGATGGTTTAGCTCAAAATTAGTGAGGTTCAAAATGTAACTCACTAACTTTATGAAAGAAAAGAGAGCTTTGAGTGAATTTGGTAGGGATGAGGAGAAAAATTGCAAGAGTTTATTTGGCTCTTCAAGCTTGTAAAATAAAGAGGTGAAGGCCTCTATTTATAGAATTGGAGAGAGAGGTGTGGGCAATTTGGTAATTATTCAATTGGTAATTAATTTGGTTTTAACTTGGTAAAGTGGGGTTAAAATGAGGTTAATGAAGGAAATTAATTTGTGGTGAGGTGGAATATTGGTAAATGGTAAAGAATAATCAAGGAAATGTGTTTGGTGCCAAAATGATGTCATGCTTCCCTCTTTTTTTTCAAATTTCGTTTCAGGAAATCCATTTCCCATATGGGTAAATCGATTTCCATAACCAAATTTTCAAAAATTTGTTTTCTTGCACTTGTTTGATTTTTGCCTGATCTTTTACCTGTAAGATATAAACAAAAGAGACAAAATACATGTTTTTGGATTTTGGTTAGTATAAAACAAATAAAATACTAGAAATGCTTGATGATTCCCCTCAGAGATGATCACAGTATCAAGAATAGAACTTCACAATGGTGCCCTTGATTCATGATTAAGATGCAACCAATGTATGATCTTAGGGTCAAAAATTGGGGTATGACAGATGCCCCTATTTAAGTTTCTTCGATCCGGAGATGCGATGATTGTAAATCTTCGTTTTGATGAGATTGAAGAGACTTAAATATATAAATACACAATTTTTTATCCTAAGATGTAATGCAATGTTTAATGAATGCATTTGATGATGATGAAACAAGACACCACTGGGGAGGAAAAGAAACTCCACTGGAGAAAACAAATGTCTTGCGGGAAGAACTCCACTGGGGAAAACAAGACTTTGTTGGAGAGATGAAATTTTGCTGGGAAAAGAAACTTCGGTGGGGAAAACATTTCGCACCAGAGAGGTTAAAGCACCACCTTTCATTGGGGATGAGAAAACACACCGACTTTCAAAGAAGGTGGAGAAGGAATGTATCCTCTTTCACTGGGGATGAGAAAGTATATCGCCTTTCACTGGAGAATCAAAATACCAATCCTTCATTTGGAGATATAAAGAGAAAATACCATCGTTCCACTGATGATATGAATACATCGACGTACCACTGACGTTGAAATATAACATAATACACCAACATTCCACTTGAAGGTGAGCTGCCAATGTTCCACTGGAAGTAGAAAAGGGATATACCGTCGTACCACTGACGATAAAATATACCAACGTTCCACTGAAGGTATATAAAAAAAATACATCGACGTGCCACTAACAATGAAGATGACAAGATACACCAACGTTCCACTGAAGGAGAGCTACCAACATTCCACTGGAGGTAGAAAAAGAGACATACCGTCATACCATTGACGATAAAATATGCCAATGTTCCACTGAAGGTATGAATAAAAATACATCGACGTACCACTGACGATGAAAATAAAAGGATACACCAACGTTCCACTGAAGGTAAGCAACCAACGTTCCACTGGAGGTAGAAAAAGAGACATACCGTCGTACCATTAACGATAAAATATACCAACGTTCCACTGAAGGTATGAATAAAATACATCGACGTACCACTGACGATGAAAATAACAAGATACACCAACGTTCCATTAAAGGTATGAATAAAATACATCGAGGTACCACTGACGATGAAAATAACAAGATACACCAACGTTCCACGGATGGTGAGCTACCAACGTTCCACTGGAGATAGAAAAGAGATATACCGTCGTACCATTGACGATAAAATATACCAACATTCCACTAAAGGTATGAATAAAAATACATCGACATACCACTGACGATGAAATATAACAAGATATACCAACGTTCCACTGAAGGTGAGCTACTGTCGCTACCGCGAAAAATGGATCAGAGTCGCCACTAATATATTTATCCCATCGAGGGAAAGGAATACCAGGAAACCTAACTCAGAATAAGAACAAGGTCTTTCGACCAGAGAATAGGGTACGGGAGTCAGTTACGCAAGGGGAAGGTGCTAGCACCCCTCACGCCCATCGTACTCGATGGTATCCACCTATGTTTGTTGCTATCTAAAGGGTGTCTAATGTCTAAACCTAAATGCGAATGAATGCAAAAGAAATACGGGGAAAAGAAGGAATTATTTACAAGTGTGTTCGCTTAGGCCCCGCAACCCAATGCCTACGTATCCTTTTCAGGAATCAGAACGACCGTAGTTCGGCTCCATAGTTTCCATTTGTTTTGTGTTTTTTAGTTGAACAGAGGTTAAGGTCATAATCCACGATGCTCGACCTTTGGAGACTTATACGCCTATTTTTGGAAAGGACTTAACTTGTTCTTAAGCAGAATGAACTTTGGTTTGTGTTTTTTATGTAACTACATGATGAACAAAACCCAATACAAGGTTTCGCACCACTTCGTCACTTTGTTTTAATTCGAGCCTTTATTAAATGTTTTAAGTGTTTTTGGTTGAGTGTTTTTTAAGGGGAATTTATTTGCGATTAGAATCACATAAAATGTATAATGATCGAGAAGCAGATTAGGGAATGAATCCCACTCACTTCTATCCCATTATATAATGTTCAAGAAGCAGATTAGGGAATGAATCCCACTCATTTCTATCCCATTAATTAATGTTTGAGAAACAGATTAGGGAATGAATCCCACTCATTTCCCTCCCATTAAGTAGTGACCGAGAAACAGATTAGGGAATAAATCCCACTCATTTCTATGCCACTAAGTGATTGAGAAACAGATTAGGGAATAAATCCCACTCATTTCTCTATCACTTTCTTAATGTGATTCGCCTCTTTATTTATTAGTGTTTTAAAGTTGAAAAAGAAAAAAGAATGAACAAAGGGGAACTAACCTATTCTCTACTCTAAGTTATTCTATTCTAAAAGTGGCCCTAAGGTCAAGGATAAGGGATCTCTACCTATGTTATCATGCATAGATTACAACCTAAGTTGTTCTATGTGACTAATCTTAATGAAGATTGAAGTCACCTCCCTAAGGGAACATGGTAAGCATATAGTAAGAGATAAGAAAAAGCAACAAGCAAGGTAGGTGACTTAATGAAGTCCCTAACCAAGTCTACTCCTATGAGAGACTACACACAATGAATCCTAAGAGAAAACAATCCACAAAAGGTGGAGGAAGAACAAACAATCGTCGCCTCTTAAACTAACAACAATCAAAGTGTATAAGAAGAGGCAAAGCACGAGAAAGAGGGAAGAAAACCCTAGGGCAGTAGAAAACCAAGGAAATTAGTGTCCTAAATCAAACACAAAAGCATCATTACATCTCACAAAAATATCCACAAAGAGTTACCAAAGTATCGCATGGATCGTTACTTAACAATTAGCAAACATGTATCAATTAGTCAAAACAAAAAGCGAATGAAAACATGAGCTAAACTTGAGGTCAGTAGCATATTAATTCTTTTATAGGTCTAAAACCTCATACCAATCCTTGTTAGTCAACTAGCTTGAGGCAACACAAAGTTCTAACAAAACTAGACAAAACTAGGTCAAAACTAGCTAGTAAATTCAAATTGTGAATGAAGTTAGAAAGATGCAATCAAATGATGGAAGTCGGTAGCTAATAACCTCTAATAGGTGTCTAAACAATCATGGAATCAAGTCAAGAAGTCTCATACAAAATTATAGGTCATTTGGACAAGTTTTGATACAATCGTTAGCCAAAAGCGAGTTATTTACATGTGAGAAAGAAAAATCAAGTAAAATAAGAAGACACGATTTAAAAATCTAATTCCAGGTCTTAGGACCTCTAAACATCCCTAATTATATGTACAAAAGTATCTAAGGCCATTGCATAAATGCAAAGCAAATTATAGATCAAATTCACATGGTTATCCGTTTAGAAACGCACATTAGTCGGGTATAGAAAACCTAATGAAAACCTAACCAAATCATGGAATTGGACTTTCATTTTTTACACACAATATGGTATATGAGGCTACTGATATCACTCAAAAAATGGCAACTAAATTCTATTCCTAGGGCATTTAACCAAATTAATTTGCAAAACATATCAAACTTAAAAAGAGAATGAACATATGTGAAGAAAAGATTTATTAAAAATAGTAAACTAAATCACAAAAATCTACCAAAATTATGAAAATTATCTAAACACAAAATTCAATCTAAAATATATTTTTATTTATTTTTTATTTCATGGGAAAATGATTTAGCAAGCAAAAATTTGAAGAGGAAACAATTTATAACACAAAATGCAAATCTGTTTAGAACTAGGGGTGTGAAAGTAAAAAGAAAATGAACTAATTCTATTCATTGGCGCTAAGGCCCAGACAAGAGGGGGTGTTGAGAGTATTGCGCTGAGGCCCAATATATCACGTGGTCCATACTGTTTTATTATTCCATTTTTATTTCATTTTCCTTTTATTTATTGTTTCAGCAAATAACGTGACACAAAGAAAAAACCAGGACATAAAATCAATGGGTCAAGCCACAATTAAAACGCTACGTGACAAAAAAAAGATTCCAACCACTCATAAGCTTACACGCTGCATACCTAATCATATGGATAAGGACAAGAATTACCACTCAAGGGAAATGAGCCAACAACAAACTGCCACGTGGGCTGACGGAGGGAGGTAGCAAGCAAACAAACACAGACGCCGGAGCAGAGCTCCGGTCGTCTTCTCCGGCCACACCACCGGCGGAGACCTACCAAAATTTCCATAATTGAAAAACGCTACAACCGCTCCACTAGGTTTTCTCCGCTAAGTCCAAATCCGGGCTCGAAAATCAGTTCTAAGTCCTCCATCATCAAAACAGAAAGTGATTCATGAAACCCTAACCTAGTGAAACTCCATTAAAACGCTTCTGAATAATGCAATCTTACTCAAACACGCACGCTCAACCCAAATATCTTATTCAAAATCAACAAAAGCTAGCAATCAATCCTATTCAAACATGAATCAAGGCCGGCAAGAATAAGATGCAACATACAACACCAAGAACATGTAGCCAATGCTCAACCTCCCGGTGTAAGGAGCTCTCACCAGATGCATATGCCCTAGCCGAAATCTAATCATGCCGAGGAAGGTTCGGAACTGACTTACTTGTTTGACGAACGTACCATCGAAAAAACGCCAGAAACTCTACACAATACTTCCTTTCTTGATGATGAAGATGATGCGCACCGATCTTTCAACTATTGAGAAATAAACTCAATATCCCTTGAATCTTGCAGAAGCTCATGAGATTATGCAGTGGCTAAGATCTCCTTCACGTCGCGGCGAGAAAAGATGGTGATGAAAGCCGGCGGACTGTTAGGTGATGACCTCCTTGTTTCATGGCGCAGGAGGGAGAGTATCAAGATGATGAATGAGGGGATAAAGGTGAGGACGGTTCGGTTGTGGTGGTTAGAGGAGATTGTTAGAGTTCTTGTTATGATTGTTGCAAGAAGAGAGAGTGAAGGTGAGAAGGAAGTTGAAGATGCTGGCCATGGTTGTTAGGAAGATGAAGTTTCTAAAAGATGGTTGTTATGATGGTGAGAGTGAATGAGAGAGAATCGAGAAGTTTGAAAGCGGAAAGAAGAAAAAATGAGAGAGAGCCCATCGTGAAAGTTCTTGTTGTTGTCCGCGCGGAGAGAGAAAGATATTCTCTAGCCTTTTTCGTGTTTTCTCATGAGAAAAAGAGAACCAACTTTTGTGTGGTCTCATTCTGAGTTTTCTTCTTCATCTTATGCTATTGTGGGGTCCTTTTTGTGAGAGAGAGGCAAGAGATTGTGTTGTTGTGTGATAGTTGTAGTGTGGGGTCCGATTGGAAAGACAAAATGGAGACCTCCCCATATCAAATTGCTGTCATCATAAACTTAGTCCACACATCTTTGAAAATGCTCTTTTCTTTTTGCATGGCTTTTGTAGTAACCTCTTTTGAATTTGCATGATGATGAGTTTTTGTATGGCTAAAAAAGGGGTAGCACATGTGGTGAGTTATGTGCATGGATTAATGCCATTAGTTCTACAATATTCTCTTTTCTCCTTTTTTTATAAGGATGGGCCTTTCTTAATACAAACAAATTGGTATAATGGGCCAAATTCATAAGGTGACTTTGCCTTTAACCATGATACAAATTGGTACAATCAACTCTAACTGAAGATAGTCAAACTTGGTCAACACTTTAATTTCGCCGCTTTTCACAACTTCTTAGTTTATGATGATATATCTTGATTAATTCTCCTCAAATATCGCAACTGTCAATACCAGCCACAATTTTGATCAAAGCACTGAAAAAGTCTATCATTAACTTTATTGCTCCAGATGAAATTCTTGAACCATAACCCTCCAATTCAACTTTAATCAACTATTAGCCAATGAAATCAAGTGAGTAACTCCAAATGGAACTCCCGAGCACCTCATACCATGTAATTATCTCTTGATTAAAAATTGACCAAAAAGTAAACAAGGTTGACTTTGGTCAAAGCCCTAATTTGGAAATCCTGATGAACCTGAGGATTGTGCCTTTCTAATCAGATTTTTGACTAGGAGAGGATGAAATTCTGATTTTAAGAGTACGTCAATGGAAATGATCCTTTTCAATAAGACCTCGAATCTGATTCTTCTTAGCCAAGAATTTTCTCAACCTCAGTCACTCTTTGTCAATTTTCTTGAACAGTAACTGTGATATGAATGAATGTATCAAATGAATGACCCACATGAAGTATGCACATGGATGTGATATGAAAGCCAATTGGGGAATAAATAAGTGGGCAAATTTTGGGGTGCAACAGCTACCAACGTTCCACTGGAGGTAGAAAAGAGATATATCGTCGTACCACTGACGATAAAATATACCAACGTTCCACTGAAGGTATGAATAAAATACATCGACGTACCATTGACGATGAAAATAACATGATACACCAACGTTCCACTGAAGGTGAGCTACCAACGTTCCACTGGAGGTAGAAAAAGAGACATATCGTCGTATTATTGACGATAAAATATACCAACATTCCACTGATGGTATGAATAAAATACATCGACGTACCACTGACGATGAAAATAACAAGATACACCAACATTCCACTGAAGGTGTTCTACCAACGTTCCACTGGAGGTAGAAAAGAGATATACTGTCGTACCACTGACGATAAAATATACCAACGTTCCTCTGAAGGTATGAATAAAATACATCGACGTGCCACTGACGATGAAGATGACAAGATACACGAACGTTCCACTGAAGGTGAGCTACCAACGTTCCACTGAAGGTAGAAAAAGAGACATACCGTCGTACCATTGACGATAAAATATACCAACGTTCCACTGAAGGTATGAATAAAAATACATCGACGTACCACTGACGATGAAATATAACAAGATACACCAACGTTCCACTGAAGGTGAGCTACCAACGTTCCACTGGAGGTAGAAAAGAGATATACCGTCGTACCACTGATGATAAAATATACCAACGTTCCACTGAAGGTATGAAAAAAAATACATCGTCGTACCACTGACGATGAAATATAACAAGATACACCAACGTTCCACTGAAGGTGAGCTACCAACGTTCCACTGGAGGTAGAAAAAATGACATATCGTCGTACCATTGATGATAAAATATACCAGCGTTCCACTGAAAGTATATTAATAATACTTTGCCTTTCTTTTCAAGGATTGAGGGTGCAAACACAAGTGCACAATCTCAACATCCATCATCCAGCGGCCAAAATTCAATCCATGACCGCCCCTTCGGGTTTTCAGTCCACCGAGACGCTCTTTTTTGCCTAAGCCGCCCTTTCGGGTTTTCAACTTAGCAAGCTGTTCTTTTATTATATTTAGGCGAAGTATTTATTGACTACATCAGCATTCACGGGACGTGGGAGCTCATCTCCATCCATAGTTGCAAGAATTAATGCACCGCTAGAGAAGGCTTTCTTAACAACATATGGTCCTTCAAAATTAGGAGTCCACTTGCCTCTTGAATCGGAGGTGAAAGACAGGATCCGTTTGAGCACGAGGTCGCCTTCTCTGAATACACGAGGTCGAACCTTCTTTTCAAAAGCTTTCTTCATTCTTTTCGGGTACAGTTGACCATGGCATAAAGCCGTCATTCTTTTTTCTTCTATCAAATTCAATTGATCAAACCTGCTCTGACACCACTCAGCCTCAGATAACTTGGTTTCCATTAAAACTCTCAACGATGGAATCTCAACCTCAATAGGGTGCACTGCTTCCATACCATCAACCAAAGAAAAGAGAGTTGCCCGGTTGAAGTACGAACAGATGTACGGTACCCATGCAAAGAAAATGGGAGCATCTCATGCCAGCCCTTGTACGTAACGACCATCTTTTGAACAATCTTTTTAATAATCTTATTTGCTGCTTCAACAACTCCATTCATCTTTGTCCTATAAGGCGAAAAGTTGTGATGTTCAATTTTGAAACTTTCATACAGTTTTCTCATCATACTGTTATTCAGATTTGAGTCTTTATCAATAATGATCTTGCTTGGTACACCATATCGGCAGATGATGTTATTCTTGATAAATCTGACCACAACTTGCCTTGTCAAATTAGCATATGAAGCAGCTTCTACCCATTTGGTAAAGTAATCGATTGCTACCAGGATGAATCGATGTCCGTTCAAATCCTTGGGTTCAATCATGCCAATCATATCAATACCCCACATAGAGAAAGGCCATGGAGAGGAAATAACATTGAGAAGTGTCGGAGGCACATGAATATTATCAACATACACTTGACACTTGTTTACAAACTTATAACAATCAGATTCCATTGTCAACCAATAGTAACCTACTATAAGCATCTTTTTAGCCATCGAATGTCCATTGGCATGAGTACCAAAAGAACCTTCATGAATTTCATGCATCAACATGTCTGCTTAGTGTCTATCCACGCATCTGAGCAGGACCATGTCATAATTTCTTTTATACAAAACATCCGCATTGATGAAGAAACAGCCAGCCAATCTCCTCAAAGTTTTCTTATCCTTATTTGATACCCCAAGTGGGTACTCTTGGGTCTGAAGGAAATGCTTAATATCAAAATACCAAGGCTTCTCATCTGTTAATTCCTCAACTGCAAATACATGAGCAGGTCTATCAAGACGTCTGATTGTAATCTGAGGCTCCTCATTATGGAAATTTACTTTGTACATGGAAGACAACGTGGCTAATGCATCAGCCATCTGATTCTCATCTCGAGGTCTGTGGTCGAATTCAACTTTGTTAAAGAATGTCAATAGCCTTCTGGCGTAATCTCTGTAAGGGATCAAGCCAGGATGACGCATTTCCCATTCTCCTTTAATCTGATTAATCACAAGCGCAGAATCTCCATAAACATCAAGAATCTTAATTCTCAGATTAATGGCTTCTTCAAGTCCCATGATGCAAGCTTCATATTCAGCAATATTATTTGTACAATCAAAACATATCCTTACAGTGAAAGGAATATGTGAACCTTGAGGAGTGATAATAATGGCACCAATACCATGGCCACGAACATTAGAAGCTCCATAAAAAATTAAACCCCATTTGGATCCAGGCTCTGGTCCTTCTTCTGGCAATGGTTCATCCCAATCTTGAGCTCTCAAATACATTATATCTTCATCCGGGAAGTACATTCTGATAGATTGATGATCATCAATTGGTTGGTGAGCGAGGTACTCTGCTAACACACTTCCTTTCATAGATTTTTGAGCTCGGTATTCAATATCATATTCAGATAGCAACATTTCCCAGCGAGCAATCCTTCCGGTAAGGCAGGTTTTTCAAATATGTACTTAATTGGATCCATTTTGGAAATCAATAGAGTGGTGTGACTCAACATATACTGTCTCAGCCGGCGAGCGGCCCACACCAAAGCGCAACAAGTTTTCTCAAGCAGCGAGTATCTTGTTTCGCACTCGGTAAACTTTTTGCTAAGGTAGTATATTGCATACTCTTTTCGACCAGACCCGTCATGTTGACCCAACACACATCCCATTGAATTCTCAAGCACTGTGAGGTACATAATCAGAGGTCTTACTTCAACTGGAGGAAGAAAAATGGGGGGTTCATGCAGATATTCTTTGATACTATCAAAAGCTTTCTGACAATCTTCATTCCACACACATCCCTGATTTTTCTTTAACAACTTGAAAATTGGCTCACAGGTAGCAGTCATATTGGAAATGAACCTGGAGATATAATTCAAACGTCCGAGGAAACCTCTCACTTGTTTCTCAGTCTTTGGTGCTGGAATTTCCTGAATTGCTTTGACTTTATCAGGATCTACTTCGATTCCTTTCTGATTGACAATGAAACCCAATAATTTTCCGAAACGGACACCAAAAGTGCATTTGTTTGGATTCAGGCGGAGACGATACTTTCTCAAACTCTGAAATAACTTTAAAAGATCCTCCATGTGCCCCTCTTCTGACTGGGACTTGGCAATCATGTCATCCACATAAACCTCAATCTCTTTATGCATCATATCATGGAAAAGAGTGGTCATGGCACTCTGATACGTCGCGCCAGCATTATTCAACCCAAAAGGCATTACTTTGTAACAGAATGTTCCCCAGGGCGTAATAATTGTTGTTTTTTCCATGTCTTCAGGTGCCATCTTAATCTGGTTGTATCCTGAGAAACCATCCATGAAGGAGAAAACCTCAAACTTTTTCGTGCTATCTACCAACATGTCAATGTGAGGTAGAGAAAAATCATCTTTCGGACTGGCTTTATTTAAATCTCTATAATCAACACACATGCAAACTTTTCCGTCTTTCTTCTGAACAGGCACAATATTGGCATTCCATTGAGGGTATACAGAAGTGACAAGGAAACCCGCATCTATCTGCTTCAAGACCTCGTTTTTAATCTTCTCCGCCATATTTGGATGACTTCTTCTTAGCTTTTGCTTGATAGGAGGGCATTCAGGTTTTAACGGCAAACGATGCTCCATAATATCTGTGTCCAACCCAGGCATATCTTGGTAGGACCACGCAAAAATGTCAACATACTCTTTAATAAGCTCTACAATCCTCTTCTTAATATCTTGATCAAGCAGTGCCCCAATCTTGACTTCCTTCTTATCCTCTTCAGAACCCAAGTTGATGACTTCTAGAGGCTCTTTATATGGCTGAATGGTGTCTTCCTCGTGCTCAAGCAGTCGGGAAATCTCATCGGGAATACATTCATCACTTTCTCCTTCTGCTTCATACACAAGACACTCGAAGTTAGGAGAAGGTGCAGGGTCATTACTTTCAATGGTTTTATTGATTAATCTGCACAAGTGATTTTCAAGAAAAGGAAAGATATATGCAAACATGTAATCGTGCAAATTATGGCAAATGAAAACATATTTTTAAGGTTTTTTGTGTTACCATTTTCCAGAAAAAGCAAAAAGATAAAAAAAGCATATATATGCAGAAACAAAATGACTTTTATTGATGATTTTAATGTTTGAAACAAACAGGAAAAAGCCCCAACAACTTCACTTTCATCTTGGGCAGAATGAAAGGATTTTTGAAAAACATAAAAACAAATTACTTTGAAACATGAGTACAATCAGGAACATCAATGGTGATCCAGTTCTTGATCATCTTTCCATGGGTCACAAAGCTTGGCATCTCTGGTTCTGATCCATCTTCGATAATAGCATCCACCTCTGGAGGAGTCGGATGTAGGTACCCAGCACCATGAAATATCTCCTGATAAGGGCGAAAAGCAGATTCTGGCTTTACCACAGACTTGTCTGAGGCAGAAAATCCCAGACCAGTCCTATTCTTGTTCTCTTGCAGACTCACCACTTGTCCCCATACTCCTGAATGTCCATTCTGAACCACCAGCTGAGCATCTTTGAAAGAGGCAATGGAAGCTTCATCCTTCTTGAATTCATCATTAACAGACAGGGCTTGGAATGCAGTTCCAATGACTACTTCATCAGCCTCTATGGCACGGAATGAAGAAAGATGACTAATCAGTAAAGCTTGTTCTCCATTCACGACAACCATCTTTCCATCTTTCACAAATTTCAACTTCTGATGAAGAGTCGAAGTAACTGCCCCAGCTTCGTGGATCCATGGGCGTCCCAACAAACAACTGTATGCAGGAAAAATGTCCATCACTTGGAAAGTGATCTTGAAGACAAACGGTCCAACACAAATGGGCAAATCAACTTCCCAAACTACTGACTTCTTCGATCCATCAAAAGCCTTCACAATCACATTGCTATATCTCATTGGTGTGCCTCCATAAGACAACTTAGCAAGAGTGGATTTCGGCATAACATTCAGCGATGAGCCAGTATCGATCAACGCATTAGACACCGAGTCCTCTTTGCAACTGACAGAGATGTGCAAAGCCAAATTATGATTTCTTCCTTCCTCAGGCAAATCTTCATCACTGAAGCTCAAATTGTTACACACAGTAATATTACTCACAACCCCATTAAACTGATCCAATGTCACATCATTATCCACAAAATCTTGATCAAGTATCTTCATCAAAGAATCCCTATGAGCAGGAGAACTCGTCAGCAGTTTCATTATGGAGATCTTGTACGGAGTACGATGCAACTGATCCACAATCTTATAATCACTCATCTTGATAAGCTTCAAAATCTCACCCATCTCCTTTCCTGAAGACGACCCATCATTCACTTTTGTCGCATCATTAATATTCACAGGCACTTGAGTATGATTCCTTTGGACATTCACAACTGCTTGGGGCTGAGTAAAAACTCGTCCACGTCTAGTCACTCTACTAACATCTGCTATATTCTCAACAGAAGACAGAGGCTTAATCTCGACTTCTTTTCCACTTTCCAGCATGGTTGCATTGTATTGGTAGGGTACAACTTTTTCAGAGTTATAAGGTACAGATCCAGGCAAACATATCACAAGAGGCTCTACAGCAGCTTTTCCATAATAACCAGTCTCTATGCATTCTGGAGTTTCAAAGTATGGCTCAATCACATTGACATCATCTTCATCTCTGTCTCTCGGAATCTAAATGAGCCCTTGATCCATCATCTCTTGTAAATCTCTTCTCATAATATAACATCCTCGAGGATTGACTGAACAAATCCTACAAGCAGCATGATTATGCTCATAATGAATATATTCACACAGAGTGGCATGCATCTCTACCAATGATCCTCTGATGTGTTCCACACGATAAACCTTATACTTCCCAGGGCATCCATACACCATGTTCACAGCAGATGCTTCATGAGTCGGCAATGGATTATTCTGCACATTTGGTCCAACATCACGGAAGGAAAGCATACCAGAACGGACCAATCTCTGAACTTCATTCTTTAGAGGCCATCAATTCTCTAAGTAATGCCCAGGAGCATTCTGATGAAAAGCACATGTGGCATCAGCTTTGTACCACCAAGGGAGTTTCTCTGGAACAGGAGGTGGTGATCTTGGTTGAACCAACTTCTTATGAATTAGAGCAGGATACAATTCTGTGTATGTCATGGAGATAGGATCAAAATTAACTCGAGGATATGGATTCCGCCTCGCTGGTTGTTGATTAACATGAGCTACAGGCACTGAATTCACAACGGGAGTCACTGACGCCACTTGTTGAGGTTGACTTCTGGATCGACTATTCCTTCCATGAGAAACAGCATTAGCATCTGATTCCTTCTTCTTATGGAAAGAAGAACCATACTTCTTTGCACCACCGGATGGATTATCATTCTGAACCAGACGACCTTCTCGCACAGCTTCTTCAAGTCTAACACCCATCCCCACCATTTCAGTGAAGTCTACAGGAGCACTTGCAATCATCTTCTCATAGTAAAATGGGCCAAGAGTCTTCAGGAAAATCTTAGTCATCTCTTTCTCTTCCATCTGATGGATTACTTGGGTGGCAACCTCACGCCATCTCTGAGCATATTCCTTAAAGGATTATTTTTCTTTCTGCATCATAGCTCGCAGTTGATCTCGATCAGGAGCCATGTCCATATTATACTTGTATTGCTTCACAAACGCCTCAGCTAAATCATTAAAAGTGCGAATACGGGTGCTATCAAGACCCATATACCACTTAGAAGCAGCTTCAGTCAAACTGTCTTGGAAATAATGGATCAACAGACGTTGATCATCAGTGTGAGTGGACATCTTCCTTACATACATCACCAGATGTGCCTGAGGACAGGAATTTCCCTTATACTTCTCAAATTCAGGCAACTTGAACTTAGCAGGTACTTTCACATTGGGAACAAGGCAGAGATCATGCACATTCTTTCCAAACAATTCTTTCCCAGCAGGGCTTTCACCTCTTTCTGCAATTCTTCAAACTGATCTTGGAAACCATCCATTCTGTCGTGAATACCCAAACCTTCACTTGGTGGAACGTCATAAATGGGCTCTAGGACAAAAGGACTAGTATGAACAATAGGAGACGTAGTGACCATGACAGGAGTCAAAGGACGAGTCATCTCAGGAACAAACAATAACCTTCAGGCATACCCCAGGGATATCCATTAGGCATACGTTGTTGAGTAGCAGCAGGAATAGCAGGAATTGTTGTAGCAGCAATTTCAGAAATCACAGTTGCCTGACCTTGAGCTTGGGTATTGGGAGGAGGAGGAACCTGATTCTGATTCTGATTCTGAGTAGCCATTAATGTCTCAACTAGAGTAGTGAGACGCTCCATCCCAGATCTCAAAGTAACAACCTCTTCACGTAGTTCTCTGTTCTCTTGTTCAAGACCTTCCATCTTCTTCTTGCAGTTAGCTCGAGTATTATACCGGTGAGACAGCTTGATTCTGTACGAAGAACACTGAATAAGACCTCGGGAATACTCTCGGAAGCAAGACCAAAATGCAGAATGATGCATGAAATGCAATGCAAATGATTTTTATATATTTTTTTGGTTTTCAAGGAACTTTAAGACATTAATTTGTAAACATAGAAAATACAACATAAAACATAATAAACTTCTTTCATTAGTAATAGAAAAGCTTACAAAAGGTTCAAAATTATAAAACAACAGAAAACTAAAATCTAGAAGGAAACACTTCTAATGAAAATCCAGCTCGTCTTTGCAGCTTCCTACGGAGCTTCTCTAGCTCATATTCATAAAAGGCCTTCAAATGAGTCTTCTCGACCATCAGCCTATCAGCAACTTCCTTCCATGCAACCGAATCTTCCTGACTACCAGAGGAAAACAAATCCTCTTGTTGTCTCTTCCGCTTTTCACCATGTTGTTGAAGTAGCTCTTCCTGACGACGGATCTGATCATCTTTTTCCATCAACCAACCATCTTGAAGATAAAGCATATCATCTTTTTCTTTCAACTCTTTCTTCAATTCTTTCTTCTCAATCTCCGAAGGATGAAACTTCTTTTCCCAAGTATCTCTTTCCATTCTCATCCTAGCCACGAGCTCTAGGTGCTCCTCATTACTCTCGATAGGAATAGTGGAAGATGATGATGGAGCAACAGGTAGAGAGGGCTCTTCGAGTAAATAAGGCATCTGAAAGGTGTGAGCTCTAGCTTGAACCCAATCAGTGTAGTCTTTGAGAGCAACACATTGCTTCTTTCCCAAATGTCTCTTTCTATCAATATGGTGCCAGGCACGCACAAACCGATTTCTCATATCCGAATCTCCATCCTGATTATGATAAAAGATTCCTGACACAAGAATAATAGTAGGTCGCTCCTTCATGGGTAACAAAATTGACGCCTTGCAAGAATAGGGTTGTAGGTAATTCCTCCTTGCATACTGAGAAGAGGTACATTAGGGAATTCTCCACAACTATCAATAATCTCACAAATGTCATAAGTAGGATTGTACCAATGGATGTTCCCATTAGTAAGAGGCATGATCTTCTAAGACCATGAGAGACCATCAGGGTTGCTCAATAAATTCTTAGTCTGAGGTAAGTGCGAAATAAACCACTTATAGAGCAAAGGAGTACAACAGTTGATAAGTCCACCTTTCTTATCGGTCCTATGGTGAATAGAAAGATAAGTATCCCAAGCAAAGTAGGCACAGGATTCCCAATCATGAATATCCGAATAGCATTAACATCGAAAAAGTTGTCAATGTTGGGAAAGAGTATCAATCCATAGATGAGCAAGGGCAGAAAAGTCTCAAAAGCGATCATACTTCCTTTACTAGCCAACATAGAAGCCTTCCCAATCAAGAATTTAGAAGTCAAAACCCAAATTCCTCCTTTTTTAGTCATGTTTGCTTTCACATCCTGATATCTTCAACTGAAGGAGCTCTACTATCTTCTCAACCTTAGGATCTTTCTCTAGACCACTGAACGGTATATCATCTCTAACTAGAAAACCAATCCAATAAGAATACTCCTCCAAAGTGGGAACAAGCTGATAATCCAGAAAGGTGAAAGAGTGGTAAACCAAGTCATAAAACTGCACAAGAGTCTCAAGGATCCCCTTCTCCACTTTGGTCTTCATGATAGATATCAATTTCCCATAACGGTTTCTGAAGTTGTCAAGATTAGGAACCAAAGTTGCTAGCTCTTTCAACTCTTTCGCACTTGAATTCCTGAAAGTGTACTTCTTGATGCTTCTCTTTTGATCCATGGTACCTGTGATGTTTACAAAAAAGTCTCTAAATTCCTTGAAAACCATTTGTGAAGGGCATTTTTTATAAATGCATGATTTATGCATCAATCACAATCAAGAGCACACAAGATCACACAAAATCACATAATCAAAGTTCAAAGGTTCGATGTCACGAGCATGGAGCCATGGGTCTACCCATCTCACAAGGTGTGTTCTAAGGAATTTTGTACCTGCCGATCGGGTTCTACAAAGGTTCCCAGAGTTTTCAATCTTCTATCGGATACTACCGGCACGCACAATTGCTCATGGGCGCCAATAATATGCCTAAAAAGACCTCGTCTAAGCGTAGCATCGCATGACAACAAGCTCAAATTGGTACTTGACCTTGTTTCTGCGCTACATCCTAAAAAGTATTAGATGGGTTAAAAGGTTCTAGGCCATTCAGCTTCTACGGACACTCACTATTGAAAGTAATAGCATTCTTACGATGGTTCGTAACAACATCTACCACCTTCCACGAGGCCTCCACTGATTGGGGTTCCACCATATGATGCTCATGCTAAGGATCGCTCCTGACATGCAATTATTGGTCTTACCACCTCCTATCTCAAGTTACTCACCAAAGTCCGGGTTAGGACTTTATCTCATCACAGAGGAACCATCGAGCACCAAAAAGAAAGAAAAAAATAAAATAAACAAACAAAGCACACAATAATATATACAGATAAAAAACACACAGATAAACAAAAATAGGCTTAACACACTTAAAACTGGATCCCCAGTGAAGTCGCCATTTTTCTGTAGCGGGGAAAATCTGAGAACGAAGCCATTAAATTGACTCGACTCAATATTTCAGTGAAATTCGCCACCGCGCTTTATTGTTTCCAAAGGAAATGGGAAAAGAACAAAAATAACCCCAAGTTTGTTTTTAAAACAAAAAGAAGAGATCTTAGGTACGGGTGTTGATTATACAAGGGGAATGTTTTAAGCACCCCTCATATCTGTGGTACTCCATACGAACCGTTTTTGAAAATCTGTGTCGTGTGTGCTAAAAAAGGGTTTGTTTTATTTTTAAAATAAGCTCGGCAAGACATTAAGCCTTGTGCCTACATACCTCCTCGGTGCAATGGAGAAGTCAGAGCTAATGTAGTTCCGCTTAAAGGGAAAAACAGTTTAAAAAGGAATAAACACTTTATCATCGTCGGAGAGAATACTCAGCCATTGATCTTGAGCATGAGAACAAATGAGTTATTTGCATCACAAATGAAAGAAGGGCTCCAACTCGGATAGAAATCGACGAGTATGCCACTAGCTCTCTCACGCGGAAAAGATCTCATTATATCAATCAATTTAAAAATCGTGGGGTATCGCAACTCATTTCAACAATTAATCGTGTCTAAACTTTTGAAGAAAAGCCACTAAAGGCAAAAGTTATTTTAAATAAAGGTTTTAAAAGAGGTTTTACAAACTTAGGAAGATTTTTGAAAAAGGGAGAAGATTTTGAAAATCTAAGAAGGGGAGGAGATGAAGAGGATATCCTAATGGGTAAAATAAAAGCTAAGGAAAGAAACGGTCTAACCGAAATAAGAAGCCAACACTTGACATTATGGGTAAAGGTAGATTTCCCATCCTTTGGAATATCAATACTAAACCAACACATTACCACTTGGGGATCCAGATGAACTTATTATCTTTAGAACCACTTTGCATTAAGCACATTAAAATTTTGACGAAAATCGGGCAAAGTAACGGCTGTTTTCGGGTAAAATCCTTATCATAATGCCTTGGAATTAACCATCAAGGGCTTTCAAGGAAATACCTGCGCACACAAACAAACAACAATCCAATGCCAGACAGACATAATAATAACAGAGTAACAACATAATAATGGTCCAGAAGTACTAAGTCCAAAAGTCCAAGTCTCCAAAATGCTCGGGATAGTAACCAATAGTCCATAGGGCCTAAAGTGTTTTTTAGAATTTTGTTATTTATTAGAGTTTTAGCATGAAAATAGAGTATGGTCGAAGTGGAAAAAAAGAAAATAGCGGAAACATAAACAAAACGTCCAAATGGACAAAGAAAAAATAGCGGAATATAAACGTCCAAATGGACAAAGAGAAATTGGCAGAAACATAAACATGATGAAATGATAAAATAAAGCAATAAAGCGAAAAATATAAAGAGCAATATAATAAAGTGCGGAAATTAAAGTCAATTGTTAGATGTTAAAGATAACCATCTTGAAACTTGTCAAATATGTTATCAAAGTTAGTAATAAAGATCTATGGTGAGTGAAGGATGTTCTCGGATTTAAATTCAATGGCAATTTATCAAAAGCTTGATAAAATCATAGCGACTACACGATAAACTTCCATAAGTATCAACCGCATACAATTCTCTTCCATGTTTGATCGTTTTTATTCGGGACACGAAATATTGCGCTATGTTAAGCATATCGCCAAGTGATTTATGTAGAAATCACTCTACAACGAGGCCGGTAAAAAATTTATGTGCTAATGCATGCGAGAGAAGCGATATATAGATCACTCTCCGAAAGCAATACCACACGAAAAGAAAATAGATAACGATCTCGTCTTTACCAAGAATCCATAAGAATTCTCAAGGTATCAAAGACTTTCATCGATCAAAATAAAAAGAAGTAAAAGATGGAACCACACTCAAAAGCTCCTTTCATCCATAATTTCAATCACTTAATTTTGCAGATTTGGATTCTCATCCCATCGACGCCCTAAGTCCATTGATATTAGAGAGAAATTAGGCCTCTAACTTGTGATTCAAAGAAAATATCAAAAGAATGGAGTAGAAGAAGAGTTAGAACCAAAAACAAGCCAAAAATAGCAAAAAAAAGCATTCTGCCTCACTGGAAATCGATTTCCCTCTATAGGAAATCGATTTCCTGCCTGCAGAATTCAAATCTGGCGCAAAGAACAAAGTGGAAATCGATTTCCCTCTGTAGGAAATCGATTTCCTGCGTGCAGTTTTTCAAAAATCAGCAAATAGAAGCATGAAACCTTGTTTAAGCAAAACAACAAACACCTTATGATCTCATACATCAATGTGCACGAATTTTCCATCAATTCTTTACCAAAAGGGACCAATATAGCACCAAAGGTGCATTACACACAAACAATAATAGATCACATCTTTGATTATGGAAAAGGATAAAGAATTTTACCAAATCTTACACAAACTTGGATCCACTTCAAGAACACACCAACACAAGTCTTGATCTTGCAACAATTGAAGAAAAAGAGAGATGGATGATGGTTTAGCTCAAAATTAGTGAGGTTCAAGATGTAACTCACTAACTTTATGAAAGAAAAGAGAGCTTTGAGTGAATTTGGTAGGGATGAGGAGAGAAATTGCAAGAGTTTATTTGGCTCTTCAAGCTTGTAAAATTAAGAGGTGAAGGCCTCTATTTATAGAATTGGAGAGAGAGGTGTGGGCAATTTGGTAATTATTCAATTGGTAATTAATTTGTGTTTAACTTGGTAAAGTGGGGTTAAAATGAGGTTAATGAAGGAAATTAATTTGTGGTAAGGTGGTGTCATACCCTAATTTTTGACCCCCCTGAGATGACATATCTTCAGGATTTTCATCAAGTCAAAGCAAGTACCCAGAGCAGCCTGACATTCAATCGAGGGTGTTCAAAGACAAGAAAACTCAGGCAAAGGATCAATCAATAGAGGGATTAGTCTCTAATACAATCATAAGACTCAAAAGCCTCATTATTACACCTATGATTGATTAAGACACCCAGTCATCTAAGCACAGGATTACTCAGATCAACAGACTAGGGTTTGGAGCCTATCAAGGACTAAAATCAGGGATCACCTTTGGGAAACCCTAAAAAGCCCCAAGAGACCATTCAAAGACATTAATCATCTTCAAATAACTCTTATGACAAGATCAACTGGACATTACACCTCAATTCAAAGTCTACACTCATCATTGTCCTTTGGTCGACAATTAGGGTTTTTGACCTAATTCACCAAGATAGTTGACTTTTAATCAGGGCATGGATCCAAAACTCAAGACATGATTCAAGAATCTCTACTACCTCACTATAATCCATTTACATCATTCATTTGAGGAGAAGATCTTGTTTCTACACAAAAAGCCCAAAAAATTCACTTTGTCAGGAAAAGTCAACTGTGTGGGATCATCATTGACTTTTAAGGTTTTTGGTCAAAAAATGACTTTCAAAGATCAATATCATCAATATATGGATGTCAAAGTCATTTGACCAAAGAAATTCATCAAGGAGCAAAAAGTCGGGAATTAGGGTTTTTGAAGGCATGGTGAGAACTCAAAATTTCACCTACACAACTCAAAAAACTTCCAACATGAAAGTTGTAGATCTTGCAAAATAAAACAACATCTTACAAAGGAACTTTATTCAAAAGATCAATCATTTATGAAGTTTTGGAAATTTTGAAGTTTAGGTCATAAACACTTAGAAATTTTTCTAAGTGTTTTAACCTAGTTTTCATCCAACTTTGGGCTCATTTTTCACAAATTTCCCAAATGATTCTGAAGAAGACATAAACTAATGATTTAAAGTAGATGTTTAGGGCTTTCCAAATTGTGTTCAACCTTCTCCAAATTCAATTTGAGCTAAGAGTTATGCTTGTTCAAAGTTGGCCTCATGAAGTAAAATTATAGGTCATGGACACTTTTGGACTTTGCAAATTTTGTGCAAATAACCTCTCTTATGGATGCTACACGACCCATAACACATCTGAAACCATGCCATGCATTCATTTTCACCATGCCATAAGAATTGAAGAAGATTCTAAAAACAAGAACATGTGATTATGTAATGATTACATTTGTGAATTTATGGCAAATTGATGAATCACCCAAGGAATCTTCTCATCAACCAATTAGAGCTCACTTTGCATCTGAAATGTCCCCTAAGATCAGATAGAATCAATGGATAGGGAAAGCTAGCCCGAAAATGCATCATTGCATTTTGGAGATTCTGTGAATTTCTTCATGGCTAAGAAACCAAACTCACTACACTAAGCAAGCTCACCACAGCCAATTGATCTGCATCCATTTGCCTATAAATACAGAGGCATTCCTCATTCAAAAACACACCAAAGCAACCATATTCCTTGCTTTCTCTTTCTCTTCTCATGTTCATTGTTTTTCAAAGTTCTTTGGCAAGAAGAATCGATTTCTTCAAACCAGAGCTCATCTTTGGGAAGTGAACATTCTAAAATCTCAAGGGAGGTCATTTGAGGTGATCCAAGCACCTGGATCACTTCTGTAAGTGGAGGAACACCATTGTTGCTCTCACTTTGGAGCATTTGCAGTTGGAGGTCCATGGAGTAATTCAGGAGGTTCCGAGCCAAGCCAATCATCCAGGCACGCTCCTCAGGTCATAGTGAAGCTAACCAGATGGCTGCAGCTCATCTGTAACTCAAGAATCAACACCCTCCATGTTCACTTGAAGCTGAAATCAAGGGAGGTCCATAGAACAATTCAGAAGGATTCAGGCTACAATAAGCATTCAGTTAGCATCATTAAGTCTCAGGGAAGCTATTGAGATCATTCATTCAAGCCCAGGTGCTCTCCATCATCCTCACGACCTCCATTTTCAGAGGTAAGTTTCTGAACCCCACCTCTCTAATTTAAGTACTCTTTGTGAAATAGCTCGATTCTATCTTGTTCAGCATCATCAGAGGAGTGAAAACCCTCTATCATCATTCATTTATCTTTCAGTATAGTCATTTAATTTGATTTTGAAATTTTAGGGTTCTTCACGATTTCTGGTAAATTAGTTAGATGTAGTTAATATCAATACATGTTAGTTACATATTTAGAATCGTGAGTGAATTTAGCGCAAGTTTGGTTTTTATATCATTGCAAATGGTTGAGAATTGAGGAAGTTCAGAATTTCAAATTGATGGAGCTTGAGGTTGAAGACGAAGATGGTGAAGCGCGCCATTTTTGAATTCTCAGTGGAAAGTTTAAAATATATTTAACTGAAAGCGAGTTTTAAACGAATACATCGTTTAGCTCACTTGGTCACATGCGCTTCCACTCTCTCTTGCCATAAGGTCTGGGGTTCGATCCCCCCCTCAGACCTTTTGTTTTTATTTTCCATTTTAACGCGCGTGTTTCACATATAAACAACTGGGATCCCTCTTTAGTCACACTGGGCGTGTAGCTCAGTTGGCTTTGTTTTGGTGTGGTGACTATAAAGGCGTGAGTTCAAGCCTTGGTGGAGACATTCCTATTTTTTTACCACTTTTCACACTTATTTTCTTCACAACTTCACACAATTAATTAACCTATCAAACTAATTTATTTTCACTTCATTTTTCACACACTTGTCATTTAATACATCTATTTTGTGAATAATCAAAAAAATCATAAAAATATTATTTATTTCATGTATTTTTATTAGGTTTAAAATAGTATGTTTTAGGTGTTTTCTTAAATACTTTAAATACATATTTTACTTTGTTTTAACCTAATCATTTTGTAAATAAAGTCCATGATAAAACCCTATTTGCTTAGGTCTTAATTGAGCAAAAATCTTTATTTTTACTTTAATTAAGTTGACTTTTGTCAATTCTCAAAACTATTTTTCAATCTCTGATTAAATCAAGTGATTAGGGTTTTCAAACAACAAAACCTTGCATCATTCGAAATCATTTTTCAAATTGCTTTTACACCAGTACTGTAAAGTACTGGGCCTCTAATAGAGTGTAAGTCCCAAACACCTTCTCTTCTTAGCCTGTTTTCAAAACTGTATTTTCAAAATCTTCTTTCTGTTTTCAAAACATTCTTCTGGTATTTGAAGGGCATTATTCCCGGTGAAACTCTTCAGATACCTATGTGACCTTTGTCCATCTTCACTTCTTCTGTTTTCAAAAAACCATTAACTGTTTATCATATATATATTCAACTGTTATCAACAAAACAACAAAAATTACTGTTGAGGCTCTGTACATACTTCTTCAAAGGCCTCCACTCCATCCAGGTTAGGCTTTACAAGCTTTCAATTTACAGTCTTTATTTAAATTACTGTCAAATATAAACTGTGCATATATTAGTTTAGAACTACGTTTGAGTGTAAACCTTAGGACAGTTAAACTATATATATATATATATATATTATAGGAATATGACCTAGGATTGAGAATGTCTTCCCGGTGAAGGCTCTTTCCTAATTAGAGATCTGTAGTTCAAACCCCCAAGATGAATTATTCCCGGTGAAACATCTTGGCAAAAACCTTAGAATCCAAATAATAGGACACATCCACCCAAAGAGGAATTATTCCCGGTGAAACCTCTTACCCATTTGCTTAGAGCCAAAATAAGTTCAAAACTACATAGCTTTCTCTTGTGCTATAACAAGGACCCTCGATTAGCCTCCTCTTGGGCTTTGTACAAGGACCCACAGGCTTCTTAAAAGCATTTCCAGCTTCCTCTTGAGCTTGTATACAAGGACCCATCAGGTTTCTTATAAACATAGGAACAGGTCTTTAGTCACCTTCTAACATACCCTGGTGAGTTTCTTCCAATTTAAACCAGACTTTAAACAAGCTAAGTTTGTCTCAATTTTGCATTGAGTACACCTTTTGGAATGAGAGACATGGACAGTCTCTGTCACCCTTATCTCTATCAATCTTCCTTAGCAGAGTCTAGGATCTATGTTTATTTTCTCCTCAACATGTGTCAGCCTTCATCTTGGGCTTTAAACAAGAAGTCTCCATTAGATAATCTTTCTGCCATCCATTTTTCAATCATAAAATCCCTGGAAAGGGTTAGCTTCCACACATCCATCCATTTCAATCATAAAATCCCTGGAAAGGGTTAGCTTCCACACATTCTTTCATTTTCAATAAAACCCCTGGAAAGGGTTAGCCTCCAAAGTCAATTAATAAAAAATGTCAAAAAATAAAGATTCATTTCTCTTAGGAGATAATTTCCCCAAAAGAGTCAAAACCCCTGGAAAGGGTCAGCCTCCAAAAAACATGATAAAGTCAGTCTTTTAACAGACAAATTCACCAGCTGAGTCAAAATCCCTGGAAAGGGTTAGCTTCCAAAGAAAAACAGTCTTTTAATAAATAAAATCTCCTCAGTAGAGTCAAAACCAACAAAAATAGTTAGCCTCAACCTTGGGCTTCATACAAGGCACCCAAACAATAAAACTCCCCTGTCAAGAGTCAGCCTCAACCTTGGGCATTGTACAAGGCAGATAATAGAGTCTCCCCAGTGAGTTCTTCATCATTCAGTAGCCACAACCTTGGGCTTTGTACAAGGCAGATAAACCATATTTTCATGTGTCAAAGATT
The DNA here is from genome assembly GCF_029867415.1 of Vicia villosa. Taxonomy (NCBI): domain Eukaryota; kingdom Viridiplantae; phylum Streptophyta; class Magnoliopsida; order Fabales; family Fabaceae; genus Vicia; species Vicia villosa. The sequence continues at coordinate 223,103 of NW_026706063.1, forward strand.
CCTAACACCTAGGATCTTTTCCCCATAGAGTCAGCCACAACCTTGGGCTTTGTACAAGGCAGAAAATAATGTTTTTTTTCCTAGCTAGAGTCAGCCACAACCTTGGGCTTTGTAAAAGGCACATAAAATAGAGTCATTCATTCAATTATCCTCAGCAGTTAGCCACAACCTTGGGCTTTGTACAAGGCACATAAATAGAGTCTCCCTAAGTAGAGTCAGCCTCAATTCTGGGCTTTGTACAGAACACAAAAATACCCTGTAATTAATCCCCAGTGGAGTCATCTCCCAGAGTCAATAATATTAATTAATCAATCAAAAAGCCTCAAGCTTGGGCCTCATACAAGCCAGCTAAAGTCAAATCTTTTATACAGTAGATAGACATAGCTTATCTCTATAGAGAGATATTTTTACTACTCTACCACATTCAAACAAACAAACATTTCAAATTTCAATTTCATTCAAAGTCTCCCATTTAGGACTCTGAAAGACATGCTCTGGCACATCCCCAGACTTGTACACTTTCCCTAATTTGGATGAGCATCTTTCTTTCATTTTAGAGGCACGATGGCTGTCATACTTGATCAACCAAGTAGACTCCCCTCTTAATGAAACATCATTTTTTAGCTTTTCTGTCACTTTTAAATGTTTGTGGTAGAATAGTACAAATACCTCTCTGTAAAGATGATTTCATGTCTCTTTACTGTAAACAGAGATTTAATTCCAAGCTTCAACCTTGAGCTTCAAGCAAGGCACCAAAAACAAGTAATTTCCCTAGTTAGTTCCCCGAACTACATTAAGCTCTGACTTCCACTAGGGATATGTAGGCATGAGGTTCACAAGGAATCTCAGCGAGCTAATAAAATACCAAAAATAGTCAGTTTGTCTGTCTGTCTGTCTTTCTTTAATCAATTCAATTCCTTCTCCTAACACAAAGGAGAAACTTTCCCAATCATTAGCAGCAAACACAATCACAATGACACAGAGAAGGTTCCTGTAGATTACTACAGATATGTAGGGTGTTTAAACACTTCCATATGTATAACCGACCCCCCGGACTCCAGAATTTCTAGTCTAGGTGAAATCCCCACACTTAGCAAACTCTTAGGGTTTAGTTGAGATCTTTTTTTCCCTTTCCTACTCGTAGGACCAATAAGAAAGTTCGTGTGATATCGTAGGAAGAACTGAAATAAAATTCATCCCACCACGGGCGCATTCTCCTTCCAAATTTCGCGTGAAGGGTTTAGCGTGCCGTCCTCCCAAGTGAAACGGGGAGGTAAAGAAAACGACCACCACAGGTGGAATATTGGTAAATGGTAAAGAATAATCAAGGAAAATGTGTTTGGTGCCAAAATGATGTCATGCTTCCCTCTTTTTTTTCAAATTTCTTTTCAGGAAATTGATTTCCCATATGGGTAAATCGATTTCCACAACCAAATTTTCAAAAATTTGTTTTCTTGCACTATTTTGATTTTTGCCCGATCTTTTACCCGTAAAATATAAACAAAAGAGACAAAATACATGTTTTTGGATTTTGGTTAGTCTAAAACAAATAAAAAACTAGAAATGCTTGATGATTCCCCTCAGAGATAATCACAGTATCAAGAATAGAACTTCACAATGGTGCCCTTGATTGATGATTAAGATGCAACCAATGTATGATCTTAGGGTCGAAAATTGGGGTATGACAGATACTAAGACCCTTATTTATACTAATTAGACCCTAACGGTCCTACGCTAACGAAATGCCACGTTGCCCGCATGCATGTGTTTCGAATCCCTATGGCGCCATCTGTCCTCATTGGTTTAAACAGAACATTTCGAAATTCAAAACCTCCCGCCTGAATCTTATTCAATACGTGGCAACGTATTCTTCGTGAGAATGCATCGAAATGCTTTAAGTTTTAGCAACCTTGTATTTCGGAAAACCATTTAAGTCTCGAAGACCACTTATCTCGATTCAGCTTCGATTTTAGGAATCTTCATTACAAATAACATTCTCAGAAATAACTATCAAAGCCATTTTCTCTTCGAAACTTAAGTCTTCGAAAAGCATATACAACAATCGAAATCTCCAGCTAACAGATTGCCCCCAATAAATGTCTGTTTCGGAAAAGCAAGAGAAATAGGCATTTCTTGCCATAATGAGATTTTGATTTCCTCGTACTTCTTTGAGTTCCAAGACTCTGACTAACGTCACAATCATTTATGACTTTTCTTTCAAAGATGTCTTGTCATTTTCAAAAACGTCTCTTTAAGACGTGCGTTCCCACGTTTTAGCATTACTCATAATCATTGCTCCTAGATACTAGGAGTAAGGCTAATAACTGTTCGACCGCCAGACGAGTGAATCAGCTGCCGACGCGTGTCTTATTTAAATTTATTCAAAACAAAATAGAGATTTGAAAAGTTTTCACTAAACCTTTAAATACCAAGGTTTTACCATTAAGGATTCTTTCTTCTTCACACATCATCGTTCTTTCATCTTCCTGACCGCAAACACGCAAAAACCTTTTTTAGGTCTCAACTCTATTTCTTGAAGCAACTCACTCATGGCGTCTTCCATCGTCGAAAACCCATCAACGGAAACTACAGATGTTGTTCAACCTGTCCAAAAACTTCAACGCCCCACACAAGTAGCAAATCAGCAATACATTCCAGAGCCAAATCTGGAAGAATCTCGTGCTATTTATGCTTCCCAGGTAATCATCCCTTTCCTTCTTTCTGAAAAGACTCATGCTTTTATGGGTCCTTTACCTGGTGATAATAATCCTCTTCAAGACAAATTATTCCCTGTTTATTACAAGACTAGACCCTTAGGTAGTAAGAACAAGATAAACAAAGGGGGAAAACCACTCTTAGCTGAAACCACCAGTGTAGAAGGCGCTTCGACTGAAGCCGCTTTAGTTCCAGAAAAAATTAGGTTAGATTACATAACTAATTTTCTCAAAGTGTTTAGAGCGGTCCCTTTAGCGAAGGATCCTGAGCTTTATTACGCCTGGTTGGCTAAGGTTGAAGCCAAAAAGGCTCCATTTTGGAAAGAACTAGGGATTTACGATTTGATCCAATTATCAAAGGCTTAGAATATAACCAAACCATGTTAGTACCATCTATATATTTCTTGGATGCTTCCCACAATACTTTCCATCTTCCTTGTGGGATGATTACCCCAACTCTTTTTGATATAGCCGCTATTATCACAGGGCTTCGACCAACAAGAGAAATCTTCGATCCCAACTACATGGATACCGATACCATACAATTTAATGAAATTAAAGCCACTTTTACTCCATTCATCATGAAACACCGTGACAAAACGACTGACGAAGTATCAGACGAAGAGCATATTGCATTTTCTGGCACTTTGGCTTTCGAGATGTGTTTTCTGTTCTAGATCTATTCAAGTGGCCAAGAGGTATCTCTGTATGGCTAACCAAATCAATGCTGGAAAAAAGTTGAACTTGAGCCAGCTAATTCTAGGGCACCTTTATGAAAGCCTTGGCGAATCAACAAACTTCATCAAATACTACAAAACTGGATCTTCTCCTCTTTTCGCCGGACCCTTTTGGCTACTGCAGTTATGGCTTAATGCCACCTTTGAAGCTTTCCTTCCAAATAAAGGCGTTGTCGATGAGAAAGACACAGCTATTCGGAACCGAACAGTTGAAGGAACTAGACTTGCCCACTTAACCCCTTTAGAAGAAGGAGGAAAACTACGCGAAGCTTTTCGAGCATACATCATGATGTTTGCCAAATGTTATCACTTCAGTCCTTCTATGGCTCCGTTCGTGAAAAGAGAAGTGGGTCCCGAATGGTTTACGCAAAAATTTCCTGCAACCTCTCCAGATCAACAAGCTGAATCTATGATTATTTGGGAAGCCTTTTTGACGTCTAAACTATTGTATCATCTACTACGGTCCCCGAAGAGCCATTGTTGCCTTCTCTGTTATCAACCTAATCTCGTATCGAGACAATTTGGGTTGGTTCAGCTCAAGCCCAAATGCATGTATGACAAAAGAAGCCACATGTGTTTGCATACTATGCACTCATCCGAAGACGATTACGAGTCCAAAATTTCCAAATATGTTGGCATCACAACCATCTCTCCCATCTCTTTCGAACCTGCTTTTTATTCTACTATAGATTTCCATCAGTGGTGGACGGAATATTATAACAAACAAATCTTCGACGCGGATGGTCTTTCGCAAGAACTAACTGAAGCTTTTGCTGGTGTGCAGGAGAACTTCGAAAAAGGTACTTCAACACATATTAAAGAAATTCAAGCTTTCCAAAAGTTCTTTGAAACTATCTATAGACCCAATGATCTTAGTCGGACCGTTCGTGAAGCTGCAATTACCTTACGCGAAAAGTTTTCTAATAAATTAGATAAACTGAAATTGCCCACGCACGTTCGACCTGAGCAGTGTTATGAAATGGCTTTCAAATTATATCCTCCAAAATTCCCTCCACTACCTAGTGCTGACTTTGGTGTGGTTTTAAGCTCTCCTTTTCTAGACTAGTTTGTATGTGGGAATGTCCCCAAAATTCTTTGCGAACAATCCAAAAAACACGCTGAACGAGTGGTTCCGACTAAGCATACCTTGGATAATTTCAAAGGACATCTTCATATAGGTCTCGAGCCCGTTCGTGTTCTGACTCCAATACCTGAAGGTTGGGGACTGGATAATCTTTCGATTAGAACTTTCCCTCTTCATCTTTGTACTAACATGTTTTTTATCTTACTTATAGCTCAGGGTCGAAAGAAAAGTATCAAAGAGGGTGCTGCACACAAGGCTACTGAAGCTTCGAAAAGCAAAAAGGCAAGTGGGGATGACTCTACAGATACTGGCAAGAAACCAGCGGTACATACTCTTACACTTTAACTTATGCCTTTATTCTGAATAGTACTCAAGCTTTTCGACATAAATATTTCCAGAGTTTGAAACCTCCACCAACTCCGAAACGGAAGAATTCGACTACTAGTGCCACCATTGCTTCAGATGATAAGGATGGATCTCCCCCTCATACTAGACAAGCTGCAAAGAAAAGACACAAGGCTACCATTTCTTCAGCTAGGGGAAGAGGATTTGGGACTTCAAAACCCACCTCGTCGAGTGATAAAGTATTTTCTGACGAACAACCTCTAAAGACCGTTGGAAACGCTCTTGTTGTCGAAAGTCACAATTCGAGCCCAGATAATATCCTACCCAAGGTATCAAATCTTGTCTTCTAGTAATTCGCTACACTTTTTACCTTAACTTTTAATGCTAAGCTTATATTTTACCTTGCATTTGTAGGATGATATAGGCACTGCTACTTCTGATCTCAAAGCATCAGATTTTACTCTTGATCTTGATAACCTTCAAGGTATATGCTTGTATTCCTTATGTCTATCAACAATTCTTTCGTAGCTTTTATCTTAACATGCTATGATTCCATGACAGGCATTCCTCAACGAAACTCCCCCGTCCTTTCTCTGGTTCTCGAAGATGACGAGCCTACCACTAAAGTTCCTTCCCCTAAGCATACTGAGGGCACTCGCTCAAATGATGCATCTCCAATCATTAATCAGGACGACGATATGGAAGACAATCCTCGGCATTCTAACACTGGTGAAGTAATTGAGCAATCCATGGGAAGCGAGGACACTAACCCTGAAAATGAAACTAGGGATGAAGCCTCCAGCTTACCTCGATCAGGCAACAAAGAAAAATCAACCTTTGGGACGATTGTTACTCCTGCAACCACTTCAACCAAGATTCTTCCTGCACTCACTTCAGCTGAATTAGAGCAACTTAAAAACACCAATCCTGTAAGCTTCCTCAAGGCTATGATGAACGCCAAGAGTGTTTCGTCCATCACGGGTGAAACTTCTTCGAACACCTTTGTGGAAAGTGGTGCAGAACTCGACAACCCAAGCCTTCTTCCCAAAATAAAGGAGAAGTTTTTTGGAACTGATCTTATCGAAGCTCTGAGGAAAGATGCCACCAGCTGCTTTGGGCTAAAAAATCTTTTAAAGAAAGTGGACTTGCTCAAAGTCTTTGATGAAGTTTCGCAAGTGATTGTCTCACTAGGTTTCTTACTCGATCAGCTTCAAGCCGATAACCTTCGAAAGCAAGAGGTTGACCAAAAACTAAGCACGAAAGTAGCTACTCACAGCTCTTCGTGGAAAGTTTCTAATGAGTCATCTGCCAAAGTTGATGCTCTAGAGTTTGAGCATTCGAAGTACCATAAAGAGTATGATACTTGTGGGGCGAATATCAAATCTTGGGAAAAAGAAATTAAACGTCTCCAAGGGAAAGTGAAAATCGCAAAGTCTCGTCAAGAGGAAATCCGACAATTAAAACAAAAAGAATTGGATGAAGTGGTGCAAGTAGGCATTCTTCATATCGAAACGACTCAAAAATTGGGGCCAGAGATCGAAGAGTTGAAGAAACAACAGGCCACGATCGAACGCCGCTTGTCTCTATTGGCTTCTCAATATTCTAAATTGAAAAACAATCTCCCTGAGGATTTTGATTAATTGTAATAGTCTTTATAATGTTTTTCACTTATTTGTCCTACTTTTGTAATCGAACTCATTAATGAATATATATATATATATATAATTTGTTTTGGTTATATATATATATATATATATATATATATATATATATATATATATATTTTATCATGCAATGCCACAAATGACATTTCCTTGGCCATCTTTCCATTTACTATACCTACTCTCCCAGCCATCATAATGGCCTCAAAAGCCTATGCACGCAATATGATTACTCTTCGCAGCCACTTCGCTCTTTGATTTGACGTTTCCGCTCTATAAGTCGTAATAGTCATTTAATCATGACTTTACTTTTTCAAAACGTCTAATTAAGACGTGCGTGTGTCAGTTTCCATTATGATTACACTCCAACTTCCAAGACTAGAAACGGAGGACTCTATATCTTCCCTCGGGGATCCAAAACACGGTCCAATAAGATTTCAAAGCGTGATCATTCTCCAAGACAATCAACCTCTATATAAACCTTACCCTTCTTTATCATTTCTTCATCCTTTCTCTCAACCCTTTATCTTTCTCAAATTTCTCTCTTACATCGATAATGTCTCTATGCTTTAACCACATCATCTCTGCCATTCACAAGGAATTCAAACCTTCTTCTGAAGAGTTTCATCATCATGGCATTGATCTGGATGAAATGTTTGCTACCCAAAACCTAAGAACTTATCTCAATATCTTAGAAGGTCCTGTCTATCCAAACATGCTTGCTGACTTTTGGACGTTTGCGTCTATCCAAATGGACCCAGAAGGAAAAACCACTATCGTTTCCGAAGTTTGTGGGTCTCGCATTATCATTTCTGCAGCACTTATCTCCAACGTGATGAGATGCGAGAACACTGGTCTTCTTTATGACGATTCTTTCAGCAAGACTACTTCTGATGTTTTAGCGAGTATTTTCGCTAACCATCCTTTCAATGCGCTCTTGGGCAGAGTTTGGCACCAACTCCTTGTGGGTAGCTTTCACCCACGAAAGGAGAATCAAGAAAACATCATGGTGTGGGACCTTGAGTTCATGCTTTACGCTCTTCAAAAGCAAAAGATCAACATTTCGCTGATGATCTTTAAGCATCTTACCGAAGCTGTTGCGGTTTCACGTCATGGAAAGCCTTTTGTCTTCCTTACGGAAGGTTCTTATCCCATATGTTCATCAAACTAGGGATAGCACGAAGGCTGCATAAAACCAAATCCTTTGATGCTTTCCAGGCTGAGAGCCTACCCTTGCTGAACCTGGAGGATTTACATCTTAGGGTCAATTGAAGGAGTGTTGAAGATCTCGTGGGCTTTTACTTTTACCTTGTTATCCTTTAGTGATGTTTAGTACTTATTTTGTTTATGGAACTTATTGTAATTCTAGGCTTACATGTATCACTACTTATTTTGGATGCTTGTGTATATGGGTTTTTGTAGAAATTAACTATATTTCAGCTTCAAATCTTTGCCTACTTTATATTACAAGCCTTGTCTAAGGATAATGCCATTTTGGCGAAACAATCGCCATTTTAGCCCACGACGTACATTTTAATATCTACGTTTTAGTGATCTTAACCTCGTGCATGATTGGCTTGTATCTTTTCAGATACTTTCCGTTTACTTTCAATATCCTACGATCTTCTGCCAGTTCTTCTATCTCATAAGCATTATTTGAAAACACCTTTAAAATTCGAAAAGGGCCTTCCCAATGTGGGGACCATTTACCTAAAGCTTGGTTCTTTCGATCTATAGGCAAAATAACTTTCCAAACTAAATCGTTATTAACAAACACTTTACCTTTCACCTTTTTGTTATATGCTCTTGATACACTTTCTTTTTGCCTTTTTATCATCTCCAATGCTCGAAGCCTTTCTTCGTCCAGATCAACTAATTCATTCATCATCATTTCCCAATATATGTTTGGGGGAATTTCCTCTTGTCTCTAAATCCTGATTGATTACAGGTATATCTCGACTGGAAGTACCACATCATGTCCAAATGTAAGTTGGAATGGCATAGTGTTGGTAGCTTCTTTAGGTGATGTTCGACAAGCCCAGAGTGCTTGGTCTAAAGTCTTGTGCCAATTCTTAGGTTTCTTCCCTACGTGTTTCTTTATCAGACCAATTATTACTTTATTGGCTGCCTCGACTTGTCCATTCGCTTGAGCATAATAAGGCGTGGAAGTGAATAACTTAAACCCCATTTCTTTCGCAAAATCTTGCATCTTTCGACCAGTAAACATTGATTCCTGATCTATAGTTATACTTTCTGGGATTCCGAATCTATATAATATATGTCTTTGAATAAACTCAATCACAGCCTCTTGGTCTATGTTGGCTAGTGGTACTGCTTCGACCCACTTTGTGAAATAGTCTATTCCTACCAATATATACCTCTGGCCTTTGGATGATGTGGGTCGAATTTCTCCAATTAAGTCTAGTGCCCAACCTCTAAAAGGCCATGGTTTGATGATTGAACTTAATTCGTTAGCAGGAGCGTGTTGAATACTTGGGTGCTCTTGACACTCTTGGCAACCCTTGGCGAATTCTATGCAATCTTTTAACATAGTGGGCCAATACATTCCATAACGAAACAACAACCATTTCATTTTGTGCCCCGCTTGATGAGCGCCACATGCCTCACTGTGTACATTCAAAAGTGCCAAATAAGCTTCTGCTTCGCCAAGACATTTTAGTAAGACCCCTTCAGGGGTTTTCTTGAACAATTCATTTCCCATCAAAAAATATGATAAGGCTCTGTATTTTACTTTCCTGTCCGTATCTGTCGAAGGATCTTTTAAGTAGTTTACAAGTGGACTCCTCCAATCTGTATCTGCTAAAGAATCTATGTTTAATACTTCGAATTCTTCTTCATTGGCGAAACCTAATTGTGAATTTCCCAGGTCGCTTGGAGACAATTTTTTGGCCATTGCCTTTCCTCTTACCTTGATTAACTCTTCTAATTTTTCCTTCGATACTTTGTATCCTAAAGCTAATTGTGCCAAATCATTTGTTTCTTGATTTTTTATTCTTGAGACGTGTTTCAAATCCACGTATTTGAATTTTTTAAGCAACCTATTTGTCATGACAAAATACATTATCGAATTCTCTTTGATGCATTTGTATTCTTTTGTCAGTTGCTTTATTACTAATTCTGAATCTCCTTTAATTTCGACTCTGGTTGCCCCCAATTCCAACAAGGCTTCAAGTCCTGCAAGCAATGCTTCGTACTCAGCTTCATTGTTGGAGCATAGAGGGCCTTCTATTCTATGCTTGATTTTTGTTGGAATTCCTTCAGGGGAAATTATAAGTATACCAACTCCACTCCCATCTTTGTGTGTTGAACCATCGAAATATAACTCCTAAGGCTTCAAATCCACATATTGTTGAGGGTTTTCGACCACTGCATGGTCTATAATGAAATCTGATACAACTTGTCCTTTCATTTCCTTAAGAGGTTGAAAGGTTAAAGAATACTCAGTGAGGGCTAAAGCCCATTTGCCAATTCGACTGTGCAATATTGGTTTAGATAGCATGTGTTTAATAACATCGAAATGAGATGAAACATAAACATCAACTGGCTTTATATAATACTTAAGTTTTATACAAGAGAAATATAAACAAAGGCAGAGTTTTTCTATGGTAGTATACCTAGTCTCTGTATCATTAAGTACTCTACTTAAATAATAAATGGCTCTTTCGACGCCATTTTCATCTTCTTGTGCTAACATGCTACCTATCATAGTATCAGAAGCTGAGATATAAAGTCTCATATGCTTCTTCCCATTTGGAGGTGATAAGATGGGGGGGTGCATCAAATATTGCTTGATTTTATCAAAAGCTTCTTGATGCTCAGCGTGCCATTCAAACCTTCCTTGCTTCATACGAAGTAAGGGGGAAAAAGCTTCCGTGCGCCCACTCAAATTACAGATAAATCTTCTCTAGAAGTTTATCTTTCCCAATAGTGACTGCAACTCCTTCTTCGTGGATGGAGTTTTCGTATCCATAATAGCTTTCGTTTTATTTTGGTTAATTTCCATTCCCTTCTTATGAACTACGAAGCCTAGGAAATCTCCAGCCTGCACAAAGAAAGCACACTTAAGGGGGTTCATCTTCAAGCCATGTTTTCTCATTCTTTCGAATGATTGGCGAAGATGATCGAGATGACTATCATCAGAAACAGATTTTATAATGATGTCATCTATGTACACCTGCACAAAAGTTTCTATAAAATTGTGAAATATAGAATTCATTTCTCTTTGATAAGTTGCCCCAGCATTTTTTAAACCAAAAGGCATAACGACCCATTCATAGGTTCCTATTGCCCCAGGACAACGAAAAGCTGTTTTGGACACATCTTCTTTTGCAATGAAAATTTGGTTGTATCATGAATACCCATCTAGCATGCTTAGATATTCGTAGCCTGCGGCTGAGTCTACTAACATCTCTGCCACAGGCATGGGATATTCATCTTTAGGGGTTGCTGCATTCAGATCGCGAAAATCTATACATACCCTTAAAGAACCATTCTTTTTAATAACAGGTACTATATTAGCAATCCATTCGACATACCTCGTAGTCCTAATGAATTTGCAACGAAGAAGTCTTTTGACTTCTGCTTTAATCTTTGAGAGAATCTCTGGCGCGAATCTTCTAGGAGTTTGCTTGACGGGTTTCTTCCCTTCTTTTATTGGCAACCTCAATTCGACAAAGTTTCTTTCTAAGCCAGACATCTCATCATAGTCCCAAGCGAAGCAATCTTTATTTTCTTTTAGTAATGCAATGACCTTTGTTTTTAGGGCTGGCTCCAATTTTGTGCTGATATATGTTACCCTTTTCTGGCTCCCGTCTCCAAGATCTACTTCTTCGAGTGGGTCTTGAGCTAACATCTTTATATTTGGTGCCATTGGATCCTTTTCGAATCCCAAAGGTTCTTCATCGTAAATTGCGTCTAATCTTTGACTTGTTCTTTCGCTTGAAACCTGTTCGTCATAGATCTTAGAGTCAGGTGGTTGTAGAATAAAGTGTATCCCTGGGCCTGGTACTTCTGATTCTTGCTGCATGGTCTTGACAACCATGTTTGATAGTTCGGCCTCAAGAGCCGCTTTTCTTTTATTCTCGGCTATGTAAGCCGAAATGTTTTCGAAGAAAGATGACTCAGACATATTCAACGTCTTCGTACCAGCCAGTTGGTCGTGTTCCTGGTAATCCTTCGATGTATTGTGTCTCTTCGGGATCTCCCATTATTTCTCTGTTCCACTGAAATCCATTTGGGTGGAGAGATAAATAGTACATAGCATTCTTATTTGGAGAGTATATATCTTCTGCTGCTTGGCATGGCCCTATGTTGGCTAGGTTTTTGTCAAAACTTGTTTTGTTGACTTGGTTTACTTCAGACATATAGTAACTTTAGTCTCCTTCTATGTTTTCGACTATTCCATCTTCTCTCCAGATAGTTAACCTTTGATGCATTTTTGAAGGTACGACAGCAACTCCATGAATCCATTATCTTCCCAACAAAAGGTTATAGTTCGCCTTTGCTGGTATTACCATGAACATAGTTGGCCTTGTGACTGAACCTACAGTTAGATTTACTTGGATAACTCCCAAGGTATGTCCTACTTTTCCTTCATAGTTGGACAAGATCATGTTATGTGGCCTTATGTCTGTGTCGAACATGCCGATCCTCTTCACCATATACTGGGGCATTAAGTTCACCGCTGCCCCTCCATCAACGAGGACCTTGTTGATGCCTATATTTTTTATTGTGGCTCTTATGTAAAGAGGTTTCAGATGATTCCTCATACCCTGATCTGGTCTTTCAAAGAATGCATTCTGCTCTTCGACGGCACCATTATTCAGCACATAGTAACACACTAGCCTGTTTTTTGCCATTTCTTCTTCGTCAGCTTCCTCGCAATCTTTGACTTCCGTCTCTTGATAATATTCATGGGGAAGAACTGACACCACATTGCATTTGAAATTTATAGACGAAACTCCATCTGAATTGAAATCATTAGTCATCCTGTCGTCTTTCCAAGGGCTAGATTGCACCTTTTCCTCTTCTTTTTCATTCTCATAATTGAACAACTTGCGTTCTACAGGGGGTTTGTTTGACTTTTCCCCCTGTATTGGGACTTTGGTGCTGCTGGATTCTCCAGCTTCTTTCACCTTGGATTCTTTTTGAACTTTTTTCATTCTCTGGTGTCTCCTCCATTGAGACCTGGACATTGGATTCTTACCTTTGTAATTCTCAAGCCTGTACATTTCTCGATTTGACGTCTGGAACTGCCTTCTATAAGACATTGCAGTTCGTCCACCTTGGTCCCAACTTTGCCATTTGTTATTCCCTGCGCCGGGTTGTGTCCATCTGTCCATGGGTACTTCTGCTGGGAGTTTGAATGTCACTCTGCGAGCCTTGGGATGAGGGCTATCAGGCCTTCTTGATGATGTTTGATTATCGAACACGTACATGTTGGGATTGACTCCTTGAACATCCCAACCAGTAGAGAATGATATCCTTTCGAATGATTCTGCCATCAGATTATCATATACTGCCTCACACCTGGGACACATAATGATTTCAGTTTTTGCCTTATGGCATCGAACCAAGAAACTTACAAGACTTTCACCAGGCCTTGGGTAAACCTTCAGCAACTGGTTTTCTTGCCTCCAGTGCCTCTGCATTTTGTTTCGTTGGTCCCTTTCGTAGTTAGCTTGAACCCTTCGATTCAACATGATTGAGCACCTTTGGCACATCAGCATTCGTCCAGCATTTTTCTCATGGCACCTCTAGAGATAATCCTTCAAGCTTTCATTTTCCCTTGGATTTCCATAGTTTCCTTTTTCCTTTTCTTTCACCAAAATTTTTTCCAGTTCCTCAATTTCAGATAAAGGTTGTCCAACATTCACCATATTGACTCCTGCTGGGGGAACTTTAAAAATCCTTATTTGTTGGAGCTTCATCCCGAGGTCTTCAGTGGCCTCACTAGTTTTCTCCATAAGACCCTCAGTGGTCTTTGATTCGAATGACTCTTCAACGTCAATATTGAAGATCACATTGTTGCTTAGACTTTCAGTAGCCTGCTTTCCTGTCGAAACCATCTCACATTCCGTGATGTCAGCCTCAGACACATGTACCATGTTGATGTCGACTGGTTCAGCATAGTTGGTGTCAACGTCATTGATGGGATCAGCATCAACCTTCATGTTGTTCTTTCCCTTGTCAGCGAACTTCAAACGACCATCCTTGATAGCATTTTGAATTAGATCCCTGAAAAGAAAACATTGTGAGGTTTTATGGCCTAGAAATCCATGATATTTACAAAAACCCCGTTTCTTCCATTGTTCTAATGGAGGAACTTTATAATTGAGAGGTACTATCATTTGGCCATCTTTTACTAATAAATCAAAAATTTTGTCACACTTGGTGACGTCAAAAGTATATGTTTTCTTTGGGAATTTGTCATTCTTGTCATTTTCGACAGGGTTTTTTCCATTAGAAGGAGTGAGCAATTTACAAGAGTATGGAGGTGCCTCTTTTAATTCAGCCAAGTCTATTTCAACTTCATCGAAAGTATATGGATCATCAAAGGTTTCAACTTCGGCATCTTCAGCCTCAATATAGGCTACTCTCTCTTTCTTGTAATTCTTATTTGCTGGCCTTTTCAGCTTTCAGTCGTTCGACTTGTCGAACTCTATCTGCCAACTGGGCCATATCTCTCAAATATTGAGTATCTAACTTCTTTCTAATTGAATAGTCCAAACCGCCCACAGTCATTTCGACTAATTCATGTTCCGAAACAACTGTGAAACATCTTGATTTCAATAAACGGAACCTATTCAAGTAGTCATCTATAGGCTCTATGAATTTCCTCTTAATGCTAGCGAGTTCTTTCAAACTGATTTTGGTTTGTCCCATGTAAAATTGTTCATGGAACATCCTCTCAAGTTGAGCCCAAGTATCTATGGAATTTGGAGGCAAGGTGGTGAACCATGTAAAAGCATTTTTTGTTAATGAACTAGGGAAATATTTAATTCTTAAGTTCTCACTATTCACTAGATCACCAGCCTCCGTCAAATATCGGGCTATGTGTTCCACAGTCGATTCACTAGTATCCCCTGAAAATTTTGTAAATTTGGGTACTTTGGTACCTCTTGGTAATTCAGTTTGCAAAATATAATCTGCTATATGGGAACTGTAGTTTGGACGTTGAAGTCCAGTATTAAGGCCATTATTAGCCATAATCCTTTCGATTAGGGTTGTTAAGTTATTTTCTGTCGCCATATTGTCTCTTCTAACCCTGTGTATGTCGCACGCTCGCGAAATGATCAACAGAGTCGCCACCAATATATTTATCCCATAAGGGAAAGGAATATCAGAAAACCTAGAATAAGGATAAGAGAAGGTCTTGCGACCAGAGATAGGGTACGGGAGTCGGTTACGCGAGGGGAAGGTACTAGCACCCCTCACGCCCATCGTACTCGATGGTATCCACCTATGTTTGTTGCTATCTAAAGGGTGTATAAATCTAAAGCTTAATTACTAAGGGAATGCATGCAAATGAAAGAAGAAGAAACACGGGGAAAATAAGGTTTATAAATAGTTGTGCTCGCTTAGGCCCCGCGACCTAATGCCTACGTATCCTTTTCAGGAATCAGAGCGTCGTAGTTCGGCTCTTTAGTTTTTGTTTGTTTTTGTGTTTTTTAGTTGAACAGTTACATTCGCACTCCGCTGCTCGACCTCTGGAGTCTTAAGCTGGGAATGGAGCGGAAATAACGTGTCCGATTAGGAGAAAGAATGCCCTGAAGGCAAGAGAAAGAATGCCTCGGAGGCAAGAGAGAGAAGAGAGAAAATTGGTTTGTGTTTTTTATGTAACTTCATGATGAACAAAACCCAATACAAGGTTCCGCACCACTTCGTTACTTTGATTTAGGTCTGAGCCTTTATTAGATGTTTTAGATGTTTTTGGTTGAGTGTTTTTTAAGGGATTTTAATCTGCGAGTTGAATCACATAGAATGTATGATGTCAAAGAAACAGATTAGGGAATGAATCCCACTCATTTCTCTACATGGATAGAGAAACAGATTAGGGAATGAATCCCACTCATTTCTCTAATAATCGAGAAACAGATTAGGGAATGAATCCCACTCATTTCTCTTTGTAGTGATCGAGAAACAGATTAGGGAATGGATCCCACTCATTTCTCTCTCACTAAGTGTTCGAGAAACAGATTAGGGAATAAATCCCACTCGTTTCTCTCCCACTTTTAATGTGATTCGCCTCTTCCTTTGTTAAGTGTTTTAAAGTTGAAAAGGAAAATAAACAAAACTAGCCTAAGATGAAAACTAGCCTAATATGATGGGAACCTCTAATTCCTAAAGTTGTCATGGTTTCTACCTAATGGTTAGGAGCAAAAAGCGACATGAGAATATAAGCATAAGCGGAGATCGAAATTACAAGTACAAATACAAGTAAATAACGATACAAGCATTAGTGTAAAATGGCTAACATAAACACTTGAGAATATGGTACAAGACATGAAAGTGAACAATGCAAAATAGTACAAAAATCGAATTTAAAGGACTATTATTTTTATGGTTTTTTATGTGACAAAAAGACAAGAATTTAATCAAGCAAGCGAATTAAAAATACAAGCCTAAACTAATATTTTTATGATTATTTTCTATGTCAAAAGTCATGTATTACAAGTCTAAAAACAATATGAGCAAAATAGGGATTTTGTCACCTAAAAAGAAGTTGGAAAAATTATAATTAGGAACCTAAAATATTAATTGAAAACACAAAGAAACAGGGGGTGCATGACTAAAATGATGGTGCAGCAAGCAAAGCGTAGGCCTAATGGTACAGGCCCAAATTGAGTATTTTTTTTGTCATTGGTTTTTTGCCAAAATATGATACCATGGGCCACAGGGGGGTGCGTATAGCAATTATGGCCCAACAGTTGTTTTGTTATTGTTTACAGATTTTTGATACAAAAAGGTGGGTAACGGGCCCAGGGGTGTGTGATTAGCGAACCCGGCCCAAGATATCATTTGATCCCTCTTACGTTTTGATCCAATTACCATTGTTTTCAGGTTCTTATTCAGAACAAAAATTAATAAAACAATTACTAAAAAATAAAAATAAAAAACATAATTGAAAGAGGATTAGGGTTGAGATTACGTGATTGGAGTCTTCTTAGAGTTTCTCCTCCCTCGCGAACTTGAGGCGGCGGCGGCGGCGGCCCCCCCTGAACCACCGTAGACGGTGCACCGAAGGTCCTCCCAACCTTCCCTGATTCGAGACTCTCACTCTCTCCGTTTCAATCTTGTGCCATGGCGCGGCGACGACTCTCTCCCTCTTCTCCGATCATCCTCGATTCTCACTCTCTTGGCTTTCAATCTCTTTCACCTTCTTGTTGCGTTCGATTTTGATGGCGCCGTTGTTGGTTGCGTGAGGATGTCGTTTCAGAAACGACCGCGAACTCTTGTAACTGCTCCTCTGTTTCCTTCTTCTGATATCTCTTCCTTCTACCTTTCTTTTTATGTGTTACGATTGCTGCAAGATTGAGATGATGATGCTGAATATCGTTGTTGCAGAATGAGGATGTTGTAGTTGATTGAAGCTTTGGACCGTGATTGAAGATTGTCGATTTTTCTGAAGAATGATAGTGAGAGAGATAGAGGTATCAGAATGATGGAGTAGATGGAGATTGAAGAAGATGAATGGAAAGTTGAATTCAGAGGTGAAATGGTGGTGGAGTGTGGAAATGGTGTTGATGATTGAGAAGAGGTGAAGAAGATGATGAGTACGTGGTGAAGAGAGGAAGAGAATGAAGGTGAAGAAAGTGGTGAGAAGTGATGAATTGAATTGTGGAAAATGGTGGAGGAGACTGATCAGAGTGGTGGCTGAAGATTATATAGAGGTTGGTTCTACTCTGTTTCTTCTCTGAATTTCTGTTACCATTTGTTACCATTCAGTTAGGTGGTTAGAGTTTTGTAACTGTTTTTGAAGGTTAGTTATTTTCTGTTGAACTTCTGTTAGGATCTGTTATGTAGTTAGAGGCTAATAACTGATTCTGTTATGCTTCTGTACTAGGTTGTTAGGATTCAGTTAGTGAAGTTAATTGGTTAAAACTGTCAACTGAGTTAGTTGTTGGTTAACTGAAATGGTTATTTGAAAATAGGGCATTGACAGAACTGTAGTAATTGTAAGACGGCTTTTAGAGTGAGTGTTAGGAATAATTCAGAAGTTAGTTGCTTGTTGGGGAAAAGGTTAGGATATTGAATGAGAGTTTTAATTACAAGCTGCTAGGGACTTTCTTCTACTTTTTTTTTTTTGGTTTGAATTGATATGAATTCTGTTTAGATGGGCTTGAATTGGGTATATAATGTATGTATGTGAATTGTCACGGCTGGAAGTTTATGGTGGATGTATGAACATGTGAACCTTATATTTCTCTCCTGATCTTGCAGGTTGATGTTTCTTTAGTGTGGGGAGTCAAGTAAACTTCATGGCATAGACATGGCTGCATGGTACATGGAATTTGGTATAGGATTCATGGAGAAAGCTTGAAGAAAAGACATATAATGGGATCAAAGAGGCAGACACAAATTTGATGGGAGTTTAGGGTTAGGAATAAGAGAAAATTTTGTATAATCCTTTTTCGTAGATGTATGGACTATGTTTGAATGAGTGGTGGATTTGTATACTTGTGTAGTTTTTGAATGAGAAATGATGGGAAATGTTTGAAATTGAACGGTATTGGCTCAAATGATGTTGTCTTATACTTTGAAACATGATGAATTTTGCTTTTGTAATCAAAACTCCAAGCAATTCAATACTTTAATCCAACTAACTTCACACATTGAGAACTCTTGGCCATAAGTAGTATTTGAAATGAATAATTATGACATTATTCAGAACTTAATTCAAATTTCTGAGTTCACTTTGCATAGAAAGTTCACAAGCAGATTCTTTGATCAGGATGACCTCTTATTTTGAAATAATTTGATAATAAGTTTAATGCCCCTTTTGTAGCTTGAGAGACGGAAGAAATCCATAATGACTATTAACACACAACCTCAACTTCACGAACCCTAATTAACAATAGAACCAGTCGGTTCCTTGCGTAGAGTTGAAATCCGCAAAGTATAGAGAAGTCATTTCTCAACACGATCCTTGATATAAGCTTTGAAACTTTTGACGAATGAATGTCATATGCAAATTACCTAATGAGGGTATGCCGATGAAATGCAAAGTTTGAGCCAATTAGAAATAAAATTAGATGGGCAAATTTTGGGGTGCAACAGCTGCCCCTATTTAATCATCTTAAACCTGAAGGTGAGATTGGCGTCAGCCTTTCGAACATTCAAGGTAGAAGAAGATTAAATATCAAGTGAGCCTGAAAATTTGCCTGAAGAAAGATTGAATTCACTGGGGTAGAAATGGTGTCAACTCCGCTGAGGAAGATTGTATCAACTCTGGATTGAACAACTTAACTCTGGGTTAGAAATGAAATACATATCAACTCTGGGTTGAAAAAGACAAAGTGGGTCAACTCTGGGTCGAAGAATAAAGGGAAGTCAACTCGGGGTCGAGAAAGAAAGAAAGGAAATCAACTCTGGGTTGAGAGAAAGTAATTGGATAAAGACTATGGGTTGAAAGTGGAAAGATGAACAATTAGAAATAACCGTCAACTCTGGGTTGAGTGGGAAAAGGATATCAATAAGACATAACCGTCAACTCTGGGTTGAGTGGGAAAGACAAAAGATAACCGTCAACTCTGGGTTTAATGGGAAAAAGGATCAATTCTGGATTGAATAAAGGATGACCGTCAACTTTGGGTTAAATAAAAAGTAACCGTCAACTCTGGGTTGAGCGGGAAAAATGAACAAATAGAGATGACCGTCAACTTTGGGTTAAATAAAAAGTAACCGTCAACTCTGGGTTGAGCGGGAAAAATGAACAAATAGAGATGACCGTCAACTCTGGGTTGAGTGGGAAAAGGAATGATCAATTCTGGATTGAACAAAGGATAACCGTCAACTCTGGGTTAAGTGGGAAGAGACAAAAGGCGACCGTCAACTCTGGGTTGATTGAAAATGATAATCAATTCTGGATTGAACAAAGGATAACCGTCAACTCTGGGTTGATTGGGAAAGAATAAAAGAAATATCCGTCAACTCTGGGTGAGAGGGAAAGAAGAAAAGAAATATCCGTCAACTCTGAGTGAGAGGGAAAGAAGAAAAGAAATATCCGTCAACTCTGGGTGAGAGGGAAAAAATAATTAACTCGGGGTTAAAAGATGAAAGGAGAACCAACTCTGGGTTGAAATTGAGAACATCAACTCTGGGTTGAAGAAAGATGAACATGATTGACTTGGGGAGATGACACCACGATGGTAACTCTGAGTGATCCAGGTGGATTATCAATTGAATGCTTTGTAGGGACCTCATCTGATGAGTAACTTGGCTTATGCTTCATATGAAATGTTTGATTTATTTTATGCACTTCTGGAGATGCAATGCAATGATTCTATATGCAGTGTACTGATTGATTAGGGTTTCTGCTTTGTGCGGAGGATAGATTAGGTGGAGTTCTGACACTCTGTTTTAGAATCAAGATAGGGTGGATGCCCCTGCTTTATTGATGATTGGATCGTGTGGGGAAAATGATAATGAGAATGCAATGATATGCATGATGTATGTATGATTATGAATGGAATGATTGTTTCCATGATATAAGAAGTGGATGAAGGATGAGAGATATCCTTGTGGAAGGGTTATCGCTTTTGAAAAGTATTGGTGAGAGTGTTGGTGAAGGTGTTTGGCTTGACTCCTCGACACCTATCTCGATATCTAACGCTTGATTGAAGATGAAGAGATGAATTATTACTAACTTGCCCCAGCGTGTATGATCTCTTGAGATAGAACTTTGATAATGCTTGAATCATGGAGATTTGCGATGGTCTGCTCCAGTGTTGATCATAGAATGAATGCCCCAGATTGAGAGGAACTCTTCCACCAAACGGATACTTCAGGTACTTGCTCAGTGGATGGCCAACCTTTGCCTTTGTAAGATTACTCAATGGAACTTCACTGTTGAACTTTCCTTGGTATCAAGTACTTAATTTCAAGTTTAGAGACAATTCTGTTTTGGAAAGATAATTAGAATGCAATGCACATGTTAATCTCAAGAGAAAAGTTTTATTTGTCAAAATGTTGTACTGATACTAACACAAGTGACAAGCAACATTAGGAGTCAGTTTTGACATGATTTTACAGTTTGTATGCTTTCGGAATGAACCCTGCTTCAATTAGGACTTTTGAAGGTTGTAACGTGGTCGGGTTCACGGTTTGAGAAATAAAGGATAAAGGCTCAAATTCTACTTAACCCACCCCTTCTTCGTGATGTTCTCCAGTCCTACGTTCAACTAGCTTGACACGAGTGTTCACCTTTCGGGAAGGATTGTAATGGATGAGGATCCTTTGCAACTTTGATGGAGGTGGCAGCCACCCTTTGATACTTTCGTTGATGATCATGACAACTTGTCCCTTGGAGGAATTTTCTTTTGCTTTGCTTTTTGCTTTCCCTAATTTTTTTGCCTGGACAAAAAGTTTCTTTTGATTTTGGTTTTCGTTGTCCAGCGGGATATGCCCTAATTTTTGCCTAAGTCCTTTGCTTCAGAGCTTTTTTTTTTTTTTTTTTGACTTAGCGGGCTATCGCTTCTTTCTCATTTTTTTTATCATGATTCATAACTTTCTTTTTTCATTTTGTCTCGTTCGGGAACAAGTTGTATGACTTTGATGATTGACTTGTTGAAAAAGTTGTGACTGCCTTTTTCTCAATGAATGAGAGACATCCATTGTGGATTGTGCTCTTCTTCTTTGTTGTGAGAGATGGAATATGAATATGATTGATCCTCTGATGGAATACCTGAAAGTTGAGCACTCGGTCGCACTAACTGAAGACTACCCTGCCCCTGGTTAAGATCGAGGGTTTAGTATTTTTTGAAAAGAAACTACTACTCCTTAGGCTCAAAGGGGTTGACAAAGGTTTCACTCCCTTATAACTCCGGTGTTTAGGAATTGAAACAATGCCTGTACATCATCAGCAGGATCTTTGTTCCAAAAGCATACAATTAGTGATTCATGTGTTTTTGATTTTTCATCATTCTCCTTTTTTAGTTGCTTAAGACAAATGAGTGAAGTATCAATGAACATAATGACAAAGATGAAATGATTTGAGAAAAACATGTATGTTACATTATTTTTATTTATTCAAACAGAATGAGTTTCTTACAATGGATAGTACTTGATAACAACAAAAGTAGTACAATTGGAAATACTAAAGAAATCTATACAATGGCAAGTTTGGCCTTATTCTAATGCAAATGAAATGTTTTCTGACAAACATAAAAGTCTTCATGTTCCACTAGTGGAAGCTCCACTGTGAGGTGGCATGGGATTGTTGACCACATTAGGTGCCGCAGGTGTGAATGTAATCTCCTTTGCATCAAGCAGATCCTGAACCTTGTCTTTGAGAACTCTGCACTCTTCAGTGGTGTGACCAGATCCTCCAGAGTGGAATTCACACTTGGCATTAATCTTGTAATTTGGAGGGAGAGGATCAGGAGGAGGCCTCGCTTCAGCTAATTGGATCAGTTTTTGATCAAGCAAGGCGGCGAGAAGTTGGCTATAGGTCATTGGTACACGATCATACACCCTTTTAGGCCTATTCTGCCTCTGTTGACCTTGTCTCTGCTGATAACCTTGTTGTTGGAAACCTTGTTGTTGTTGTTGGACATATTGTTGATAAGGGACCCAAGGTTGTTGACCAACAGGTGCCACATAAGCTTGAGGGGCGGTGGCGGCCACTCGATAGCAAGGAGCTTGATCTTGAGCATAGGTGGCACTGGTCCCGCCTTCTTTCTTCTTGACAAAGTTACCCTGAGGTTTCTTGTACCCATATTGGTTTGCAGCAGCAGCATTGGCGGGATTCTGGATCTTACCAATTTTCAAACCATTCTCAATTCTTTCACCAATCCTGACTAGATCGGAGAAACCAGAAGAAACACTACCAACCATTCTCTCATAGTAAGGTCCTTGAAGAGTGTTCATGAACATGTCAACCAGTTCGGATTCAGAAAGTGGTGGATTCACTTGAGCAGCCATTTCTCTCCACCTCTGAGCATACTCTTTGAATGTCTCATTGGTCCTTTGCACTTGATTTTGAAGTTGCAACCTAGTCGGCGCCATGTCAATGTTGTATTGATATTGCTTGAGAAAGGCATCAGACAAATCCTTCCAAGATCGGATTCTATTACGCTCCAGATTCATATACCAGTTCAGAGATGCCCCAGATAAGCTATCCTGGAAGCAGTGAATGAGCAATGAGTCGTTGTGGATGTGAGAAGCCATCTTACGACAATACATGATGATATGGCTCTTCGGACAGCTCAAACCCTTGTACTTCTGGAAGTCGGGAGTCTTGAACTTAGGAGGGACAACCAGATTAGGAACTAGACACATATCCTCAGCATCCATCCCATAGGCATTAAATCCTTCAATGGCTCGAATTCTTTCCTCAAGGATTTTGTACTTCTCAGCAGATTTCTCAACGGGTCGAGCTCTTTCAGCGGTTGGAATTGGATGCATTTCTGGATTAGCAAACTGAGGACCACAGAAAGCAGGATAAGGAATCTCTGTATGAGGAGGTGGAATAGGAAATGAGCAAGGAGGCCCAGTCATAGTTGGCACTTCAGAAGTTACAGGCATAGGTCCTCCTTGGTTTGAAGCTCCAAGAGTATCAACAGTCATGAAGCTAAATGGCATTCCAAGAGTAGCATTAGTCCTTGGTTGGAACTCAAATGGAGTAGAAGAAGGTGGAACGACCTCAAGTTGGCTAGCAGCAGCTTGGTTACCAACAACGGGAATCTCTTGTGTAGCAGGAACCCTTTCAGTTCGCAAGGCTTGGATAGCTTCCAGGATAGCATCGACCTTAGTTTTCATTTGATCCATCTCTTCTCTAATGGCAGCTTGATCTTGTTCGTAATTCTCCATGATTCTTCTTCTGTGAGCTCTTGTCAGATATCGGTGTGGAGGAATCGTCTTGACTGATCTGATGGAGAGAAATAGGTAAGAGTATTGGTAACCATGAATGCACATGCATGAATGCAAAATGTTAATGATGATGCAAATGCAACATAAATCAGGATCAAGGATCAATGCCTCTTGGATAACAACTTCTCATGGTCAATAAGATATGGTCGAATCCTCCAGATTCAGAGGTTCGACGTTGCTTTCTGGATGA
The DNA here is from genome assembly GCF_029867415.1 of Vicia villosa. Taxonomy (NCBI): domain Eukaryota; kingdom Viridiplantae; phylum Streptophyta; class Magnoliopsida; order Fabales; family Fabaceae; genus Vicia; species Vicia villosa. The sequence continues at coordinate 246,946 of NW_026706063.1, forward strand.
ACAGCTTGTGCATAAGTCAAAGATGGTCGAACCCTCCAGGTTCAGAGGTTCGACGTTGATTCTGATAGATAGCTTTTGCATAAGTCATATAAGGTCAAACCTCCATATTCAGAGGTTCGACGTTGATTCTGATAGATAACTGATGTAGAACTTCTGTATAAGTCAAATGTCCCAGGATCAAAGGTTCGACGCCTTTTTGAATGCCAGGAAAACCAATAGTCACCAACATAACATGTACCTGCACCTGTATAGAGTATGATTCCCTCCCCACTCACAGGTGTAGTCTAGGTCAGGGTAAGGTCATGAAACGCAGTATACGGTCCGCCCGAAGGTAAGCATCGTCACAGCGCGGATGCGGGTGACGATAATACCTCCGTTTGAAACCACTACTCTGCTCGTGGTCACATAATCCATCCCGAGACGTACACCTCGAGACAAACTATGCTCCCACTCTATCCTAGGGTCCTTAGAGTGCACTCATAGCCTGTGTATTGGGCCTTTTACCTCATAGAACATCCCACCCAACCTGCAAACAGAGAGAAAATATGTGGTCCCCACGGGGACCCATAATATAGTCCAGAATGCGAGAAAGTAAACATGATATGCAGGCAGTGAATAGTCATGATATGCAAGGCATAAAGAAATAAAGCGATAAAGCAGTAAAGCAATGAAGCAATAAATCAATAAATGAACACCCAAAGAAAAGAAAACAAACACAAGCTAGGATCGACTAAGCTAGGTCCCCAGCAGAGTCGCCAGCTGTCGCACGCTCGCGAAATGATCAACAGAGTCGCCACCAATATATTTATCCCATAAGGGAAAGGAATATCAGAAAACCTAGAATAAGGATAAGAGAAGGTCTTGCGACCAGAGATAGGGTACGGGAGTCGGTTACGCGAGGGGAAGGTACTAGCACCCCTCACGCCCATCGTACTCGATGGTATCCACCTATGTTTGTTGCTATCTAAAGGGTGTATAAATCTAAAGCTTAATTACTAAGGGAATGCATGCAAATGAAAGAAGAAGAAACACGGGGAAAATAAGGTTTATAAATAGTTGTGCTCGCTTAGGCCCCGCGACCTAATGCCTACGTATCCTTTTCAGGAATCAGAGCGCCGTAGTTCGGCTCTTTAGTTTTTGTTTGTTTTTGTGTTTTTTAGTTGAACAGTTACATTCGCACTCCGCTGCTCGACCTCTGGAGTCTTAAGCTGGGAATGGAGCGGAAATAACGTGTCCGATTAGGAGAAAGAATGCCCTGAAGGCAAGAGAAAGAATGCCTCGGAGGCAAGAGAGAGAAGAGAGAAAATTGGTTTGTGTTTTTTATGTAACTTCATGATGAACAAAACCCAATACAAGGTTCCGCACCACTTCGTTACTTTGATTTAGGTCTGAGCCTTTATTAGATGTTTTAGATGTTTTTGGTTGAGTGTTTTTTAAGGGATTTTAATCTGCGAGTTGAATCACATAGAATGTATGATGTCAAAGAAACAGATTAGGGAATGAATCCCACTCATTTCTCTACATGGATAGAGAAACAGATTAGGGAATGAATCCCACTCATTTCTCTAATAATCGAGAAACAGATTAGGGAATGAATCCCACTCATTTCTCTTTGTAGTGATCGAGAAACAGATTAGGGAATGGATCCCACTCATTTCTCTCTCACTAAGTGTTCGAGAAACAGATTAGGGAATAAATCCCACTCGTTTCTCTCCCACTTTTAATGTGATTCGCCTCTTCCTTTGTTAAGTGTTTTAAAGTTGAAAAGGAAAATAAACAAAACTAGCCTAAGATGAAAACTAGCCTAATATGATGGGAACCTCTAATTCCTAAAGTTGTCATGGTTTCTACCTAATGGTTAGGAGCAAAAAGCGACATGAGAATATAAGCATAAGCGGAGATCGAAATTACAAGTACAAATACAAGTAAATAACGATACAAGCATTAGTGTAAAATGGCTAACATAAACACTTGAGAATATGGTACAAGACATGAAAGTGAACAATGCAAAATAGTACAAAAATCGAATTTAAAGGACTATTATTTTTATGGTTTTTTATGTGACAAAAAGACAAGAATTTAATCAAGCAAGCGAATTAAAAATACAAGCCTAAACTAATATTTTTATGATTATTTTCTATGTCAAAAGTCATGTATTACAAGTCTAAAAACAATATGAGCAAAATAGGGATTTTGTCACCTAAAAAGAAGTTGGAAAAATTATAATTAGGAACCTAAAATATTAATTGAAAACACAAAGAAACAGGGGGTGCATGACTAAAATGATGGTGCAGCAAGCAAAGCGTAGGCCTAATGGTACAGGCCCAAATTGAGTATTTTTTTTGTCATTGGTTTTTTGCCAAAATATGATACCATGGGCCACAGGGGGGTGCGTATAGCAATTATGGCCCAACAGTTGTTTTGTTATTGTTTACAGATTTTTGATACAAAAAGGTGGGTAACGGGCCCAAGGGTGTGTGATTAGCGAACCCGGCCCAAGATATCATTTGATCCCTCTTACGTTTTGATCCAATTACCATTGTTTTCAGGTTCTTATTCAGAACAAAAATTAATAAAACAATTACTAAAAAATAAAAATAAAAAACATAATTGAAAGAGGATTAGGGTTGAGATTACGTGATTGGAGTCTTCTTAGAGTTTCTCCTCCCTCGCGAACTTGAGGCGGCGGCGGCGGCGGCCCCCCCTGAACCACCGTAGACGGTGCACCGAAGGTCCTCCCAACCTTCCCTGATTCGAGACTCTCACTCTCTCCGTTTCAATCTTGTGCCATGGCGCGGCGACGACTCTCTCCCTCTTCTCCGATCATCCTCGATTCTCACTCTCTTGGCTTTCAATCTCTTTCACCTTCTTGTTGCGTTCGATTTTGATGGCGCCGTTGTTGGTTGCGTGAGGATGTCGTTTCAGAAACGATCGCGAACTCTTGTAACTGCTCCTCTGTTTCCTTCTTCTGATATCTCTTCCTTCTACCTTTCTTTTTATGTGTTACGATTGCTGCAAGATTGAGATGATGATGCTGAATATCGTTGTTGCAGAATGAGGATGTTGTAGTTGATTGAAGCTTTGGACCGTGATTGAAGATTGTCGATTTTTCTGAAGAATGATAGTGAGAGAGATAGAGGTATCAGAATGATGGAGTAGATGGAGATTGAAGAAGATGAATGGAAAGTTGAATTCAGAGGTGAAATGGTGGTGGAGTGTGGAAATGGTGTTGATGATTGAGAAGAGGTGAAGAAGATGATGAGTACGTGGTGAAGAGAGGAAGAGAATGAAGGTGAAGAAAGTGGTGAGAAGTGATGAATTGAATTGTGGAAAATGGTGGAGGAGACTGATCAGAGTGGTGGCTGAAGATTATATAGAGGTTGGTTCTACTCTGTTTCTTCTCTGAATTTCTGTTACCATTTGTTACCATTCAGTTAGGTGGTTAGAGTTTTGTAACTGTTTTTGAAGGTTAGTTATTTTCTGTTGAACTTCTGTTAGGATCTGTTATGTAGTTAGAGGCTAATAACTGATTCTGTTATGCTTCTGTACTAGGTTGTTAGGATTCAGTTAGTGAAGTTAATTGGTTAAAACTGTCAACTGAGTTAGTTGTTGGTTAACTGAAATGGTTATTTGAAAATAGGGCATTGACAGAACTGTAGTAATTGTAAGACGGCTTTTAGAGTGAGTGTTAGGAATAATTCAGAAGTTAGTTGCTTGTTGGGGAAAAGGTTAGGATATTGAATGAGAGTTTTAATTACAAGCTGCTAGGGACTTTCTTCTACTTTTTTTTTTTTGGTTTGAATTGATATGAATTCTGTTTAGATGGGCTTGAATTGGGTATATAATGTATGTATGTGAATTGTCACGGCTGGAAGTTTATGGTGGATGTATGAACATGTGAACCTTATATTTCTCTCCTGATCTTGCAGGTTGATGTTTCTTTAGTGTGGGGAGTCAAGTAAACTTCATGGCATAGACATGGCTGCATGGTACATGGAATTTGGTATAGGATTCATGGAGAAAGCTTGAAGAAAAGACATATAATGGGATCAAAGAGGCAGACACAAATTTGATGGGAGTTTAGGGTTAGGAATAAGAGAAAATTTTGTATAATCCTTTTTCGTAGATGTATGGACTATGTTTGAATGAGTGGTGGATTTGTATACTTGTGTAGTTTTTGAATGAGAAATGATGGGAAATGTTTGAAATTGAACGGTATTGGCTCAAATGATGTTGTCTTATACTTTGAAACATGATGAATTTTGCTTTTGTAATCAAAACTCCAAGCAATTCAATACTTTAATCCAACTAACTTCACACATTGAGAACTCTTGGCCATAAGTAGTATTTGAAATGAATAATTATGACATTATTCAGAACTTAATTCAAATTTCTGAGTTCACTTTGCATAGAAAGTTCACAAGCAGATTCTTTGATCAGGATGACCTCTTATTTTGAAATAATTTGATAATAAGTTTAATGCCCCTTTTGTAGCTTGAGAGACGGAAGAAATCCATAATGACTATTAACACACAACCTCAACTTCACGAACCCTAATTAACAATAGAACCAGTCGGTTCCTTGCGTAGAGTTGAAATCCGCAAAGTATAGAGAAGTCATTTCTCAACACGATCCTTGATATAAGCTTTGAAACTTTTGACGAATGAATGTCATATGCAAATTACCTAATGAGGGTATGCCGATGAAATGCAAAGTTTGAGCCAATTAGAAATAAAATTAGATGGGCAAATTTTGGGGTGCAACAGTGTATTACTTCATCTGCATTTTGCTCCCTATTAACCATGACTACCCTAGGCTGTTCTTCAGGAACTTCCTGTTGAATAGTTTTGGTCCTTCGGTTCTGATTTTCTAAATCTATCACCTGATTTCTCTCACTAGGCCTTTGCCTAGATGGTCGAACTAGATCTTGGACAGGTATCAAGATTGGTTCGTTTTCCTGAATGGTAGCCTGGTTGTTCCTTCGTCTGGTAGACGTTTGAGGATCTCCAAAGAAATCTGATATACGTCCCATTTGTGTGGATATTCGTTGATAAGTCTCCATGTTATCCTGGTTAGTCCTGGCAATGTTTGTTATTAAGGGAGAAAAAATCGAACCTATCTCTCGAGCAAGGACACCCACCATATCGTGATTGCTTGCATCCATCTCTTGCCTAAATGCTGCTTGGTTGTTTGTGGTTAATGTAGGCATTTGGCCTGATGAACTTGGATTTTGTACACTTCGACCGACTGAACATGCATTTGGGGAAAATGTTGCCACACCCGGTTGGGTGTATGTGGGTCCAGCACCTTGCATTCCTGACATATAAGATGACGGCATCCCATAAGGGTGGGGGTTCCAAGGCCTCCATCCTTCGAATGTTGTTGCTCTCGGGGTATATGGCGGTACCTGACTTGCAAAATTTGTCGAAAAATGTGGTATTTCTGTTGTGCTTGTAAAAGGTGGTACCGTAGTCGAACTAAGTACAGGTATTGTCCCTATTCACATCGATGTAGTTTCAGGCATGGTCTGGGAATTACTTACGGCTGCGGAGCCTGTCGATGTGGGTATCTCTTGCGCTTCTGGCATGGAGGTCGAAGCATTTGTTGTACTTGCGGCTACCGTTCCTGACCCTTGTGGGGGATCTTGGTTTCCCCTCTCACTGGTTGAATTGGCCATTTTCTTGTTGTATTAACATTTAAGAACTGGTTGTGCACTGTTGGTTAATTTACCACTCCTAAGGTTCATACAAGGTTCTAATATGATCTAAACGTATAAGTTAAAACAAGAATTTTAAATGACAACTTTTTGACACCATCCCACTGGGCGTGCCAATTTGTTTACGGTGATTTCCGGTAAACAACCACTAGTCTTCCAAATTATAAATATACTTTGGTTACTCGCATGATCGACTAGAATGATTCGAGGACATGTGTCGAAAAGTTATCTTTCAGAATGATTTGATTCATGTTCTCTTGGTTTTTTATTGGTTTATAAGGTTATGTTGTGAATGTATAAATAACTTTGCGAAATAAACCAAATGAATATACGACGAAAAGTAAATTGGTTAGACAATAAACGTAAGTAAAATTTCGATAAGAATGTAAAAGGGAACGTAATTTGCAGGAATGGAAAAACTTAACGAAAAAGTAAGGGAATGTAAAATACTTCGATTCTATAATGGAAATACAAACATATGTAAGGTGTTGGTGTTACACGTACATTTCTCAACGACAACTCTTTCTCGTAATGCTTGATACTTGAGTAATTTGTGAGTAATTTGTACAAAATGAACACCCTGGATCCTGATACTAAGACCCTTATTTATACTAATTCGACCCTAATGGTCCTACGCTAACGAAATGCCACGTTGCCCGCATGCATGTGTTTCAAATCCCTGGGGCGCCATCTGTCCTCGTTGGTTTAAATAGAACATTTCGAAATTCAAAACCTCCCGCCCGAATCTTATTCGATACGTGGCAACGTATTCTTTGTGAGAATGCATCGAAATACTTTAAGTTTCAGCAACCTTGTATTTTGGAAAACCATTTAAGTCTCGAAGACCACCTATCTCGATTCAGCTTCGATTTTAGGAATCTTCATTACAAATAACATTCTCAGAAATAGCTATCAAAGCCATTTTTTCTTCGAAACTTAAGTCTTCAAAAAGCATATACAACAATCGAAATCTCTAGCTAACACAAGGTCAATAGAAAATTCAACTTCTCTCTCTTGCGGTACATCAGGAATTTCATCAGGGAAAACTTCAGGAAATTCCCGCACTACTTGCAACTCATCTATTATAGCTTGATTCTCAATAGACAACGATGCCACCAACGCGAACACTTGCACTTCTTCTTTCATTAACAGGCGCAACTGTCTAGCAGACAACAATTTAACACCTTCCTCTTCAGGAGTAGAGAACCTCACCAACTTATCATAACAATTAATACGAACATGGTTATACTCTTACCACTCCATACCTAAGATCACATCCAACCCGCTTAACGGAAAGCAAACAAAATCAACAACAAAGTCTCTGTCAAAAATCGACAAGGGACACTTCAAACACACAAGAGAAGTAGTCACCGATCCCTTAGCTGGAGTATCGACGACCATCTCTCCATTCATAGAAGACAACTTAAGACCCAATCTTTCAACACAATCAGCAGAGATAAAGCAGTGAGTAGCACCAGTATCAATAATAGTAATTAAAGGTGTGCTATTAATGAAACATGTACCTATGATGAGTACATCATCACTAGTGGTCTGAGTTCCCAACAAGGTGAACACCTTTCCACCAGCTTGCTCCTTCTTTTGTTTCTGACACTTATTACCAATGTGCCCCTCTTCACCATAATTGAAGTAAACCATCTCCTTATGCTATCACTCAGGTGCCTCATGTCCAAGTTTACCACAACGAAAACACCTCTTGGTATCAACAGTGCACACTTATGACCAGCCTTGCCACACTTGAAGCACACAATACCAGCAGGAGCATCTCCCCCACTAGTTATCTTGCCTTCAACATCTTTCTGCTTAGCTTTCCCAGCTAGAGCATCATAAGGCTTGCCAGGGTTTTGTTGGCTCTTGCCCCTCCTCTCACTAACCATCTTATAGTGCACATTACTATCCTCCTCATAAATGCGACAACAATCAACCAAATCCGCAAAGACACGGATCTTCTGGTAGCCAACCCCTTTCTTGATCTCAGAGCGCAAACCATTCTCCAACTTGATTCATTTTGAAAATTCAACAGTCACTTCACTATAATGCGGATAGAACTTAGACAACTCAACAAACTTAGCAGCATACTTAACCACCGACTTATTCCCTTATTTCAGCTTAAGGAATTCAATCTCTTTCTTTCCCAGAACATCGTCAGGATAGTACTTCCTCAAGAACTCTCTACGGAATACGATCCAGGTGATCTCCTCACATGCACCTCCAATCTCTGACGAGTCTCTAGCCATCAGTCATCAGCCTCGACTGCTAGCATAAGAGTCCCGTGCCGAACCTTCTGCGCTGGAGTGCAATCCATCACACGGAACATTCTCTCCATCTCCTTCAACCAAGTCAACACTCCATTCGGATCATACGTACCCTTGAAGATAGGCGGATTTTACCTTTGGAAAGTCGCCAAGCTACGAGATCCATCATTCTCTTTAGCATTCAGATGATTCTGTAAAGCTTGAGCCATTGCCTCCAAAGCAGCAGCAATTGCAACATCATTCCTTTCGGCCATCTTAACTCGTCACACCAACACAAAGAGCAACCAAAACTAAATAACAATACTCGATTGTTAGACCACACTACGACTCAAAAACTTGGTCGGACAGACCGACCTGCTCTGATACCACTAATGTAACACCTCAAATCTACCCAACAGTTTATAAAGAAAATCAGAGTGCAAAAATCTCAAAACAACATAATTGAGGCGTCACATTTATCAACTTAAAACATATTCGCATACAAGCTCATTAAGAAAGATACATAACACATATCCATGGGGAGAATTCATAACCAATTCAAATTTAATAAACAATGCAGCAGAATTCATAAACTCATAAACTTCAAACAATAGCATCTTAGTCCAACATGAAAGCACAATACACAAACTTCTTCACAAGGAAACATCATAATCCAACATAAATATAACAAAATGAAACAAAACAAGCGCCAATCCCCCTGAGTGCTACGTATCAGAGCAAAGGACACCAACTCGAGCTACTAACCACAACAGCTACTCATCTTGGTTACCTACACGTTACCAACAAAGGGTAACATTCAAACAGAAGGGGTGAGATATCAAACAGTATAAAGGAACGTATGATAGTACTTATAGCAAAGATAAGATCATACAAATTTCACCACTTCTCATCTCAAAACAACTTTCATCACAACATCAATGTTATCAATCATTTATAACAAAGAATTCAAATTCACAACTATATCATCAACATAGTATAACATCCACTTCATAATCACAACAATTCAAAATGCAACTCAATATGCGAATAAACATTATGCATATGCATGTGGTACTATTTGAAGTAAAACTCCCGTCTCAAACATTTGCCATTTGGGCCATCGTCGTTGCCATTTTCAGGCTAATAGTCGTTGTTGCCATTTTCAGGCCATCGTCGTTGCCATTTTCAGGCTAATCATCTCTTACGCAATGGATGCGACTCAATGATGCACATCCATAAAATAAAACATTCATAACACGTCACAACATCGGGTAAACAACATCAACTCAATGTCAAAATTCAACGATAATAACAATATCATTACTATTTATAGTAATTCATCACTTCTCAATCACGTCACTATGTCGTATCATCCTACAACATTATTCCACTTCACAACAAATCACAATATTCGGAAAAATACAATTCAAGAAAAGTTTTCAAAAGTCATTCTAATCATTTTCATTAAATAGGAATTAATTTCAGCTTTCCGAAGGTTCAAACAGTGCATAAAAAGGAGTTACGGATCAAAAGATACGACAAAATAAGTTTCATAAAATTTTGCTTAACAGGGTTCGATTAACAGACCTCTAGCGCGCTAACTGAAAATGGCAGAAAGTTCCATCCTCGAAATCTCGCTTAGCGGACTCGCGATTTTCAAAAATTGTTCCCAGACTTCACTTAGCGGACCAGATCCCCCTTAGCGGACGTGCGATTATGCAGAAAAATAACAGAGAACTCAGTTATGCGAAAAAGCCCTTCCACCACTCAAAACCACTTTTATACATTAATTAAAAGCGCATATAACCAGTATTTAACATTTATCCTCAACAATCTATATTCAAAACATGTTTAGAGCCACAACTCATAGAATCTAGCATAAACCCTAACAATCTCAATTTCACAAACATGGATACTAAGCATATAATCAAAACTCCACCATAATCTATCATCATACAATCTCTTATCATGAAAGAATCCAACCCTTACCTTGGTTTGGATTGAAGACAAATCTAATCTTCAATTTGAGATTTGCCCTAGTTTCTTCTCCTCTTATCTTCTCTTTCTCTTCTCTTTCACCAAATGTCACTTTTAATTCTATTTTCCCAATTCTCTCTTGTTTTGTTAATCTTACTAACTTTCATATTATTACTAATGGGCTTAAATCAACACCTCCCAAATACTAATGCTAACTCTCTAAGTTAGGCCCAATACTAATAATCTCACTAAATCATTACTACTAATTCCTAATAAAATAACATAAAACCAACTAATCACATAATTATCAAATAATTCACAAAACACACAATCAAATAAATAATTAAAATAAAATGGGCGTTACAATCTTGATATGTGTTAGGAATGTAAATGATTGGGGAATCTTAGGGTAAAAAATCAGGGTATGACACGCGCGTTATGTAAATTCATGCTATGTTAACTCAATTCGCATGTTACGTGAATTCGCGTTGCGTTAACTCAATTTGCGTCTTTACATTACTTTTTTTTATTTTGCAATATGATTTAATTGAATTCAAAATCTTTGTTTAATAAACCAGATTAAAAAAAGGAAAATTGAATGCACACTCTTTTTATCCTCGAGTAATCTGAAGCAAAGTGTACACTTTGCTCGAGGCGATCATTCATCTTCCGTTAGAACTTTTCGCAATCAAAAACTGAATTAGAAAGGGAAAATTGAGTGTACACTCTTTTTTATCCTCGAGTAATCAAACGCAAAATTTACACTTTGTTCTAATCGATTATTTATCTTTCGCCAAAAATAACAAAATCAAACTATTTTTCACAATTAAAATAAAAATCATTTTTTTCAAAAAAAAAAAACCAGATTAAAAAGGACAATTAGATGTACATCCTTTAGATCCCCGAATAATCGCACGCAAAGTTTTTACTTTATTCTTACCGATTGTTCGTCTTACCTAAACTTTGTCAATAAATTCCTATATATTTATTTATTTTTACTATTACTTACAGCGGAGTCGGGAAATACTTCAAGAAGCGGTGTCCTATAATGGTGGAATCATTTTGAGAATTTCCATTTCCTTCTTATTTTTCCTTTTTTGGGCATGTTTTTTCTATTAGATACCAAAAAGTATCCCCTTTTGTTGGGGAAAATTACAAAACTAATTCTTTCATGTGGTTGTTGACATTAATATTATCCGTGAATAAAACATTTTGGTCACGACTTGCTACTATTTCATATTTTATTACTTTACATATTTTATCATTACAATTATTAATTTTACTTAAAGTTACAAATGACAGAACTCGTGCGGCTGCATGAGTCTTTTACTTGTTAAACTTGGATTAAAAAGGACAATTGGATGCACATCCTTTTGATCCTCGAATAATCAGACCTGAAGTGTATGCTTCATTCTAAACGATTATTCATCTTTCACAGAAAACTTTCATAAATCAAATATGGATTAAAAAGGACAATTGGATGTACATCCTCTTGATCCCTGAATAATCGGACCCGAGGCATACTCCTTTTTTCCAACCGAGCATTCGTCTTTCACATAAAAACAATGACAACCAATCAAACCTACACTTTTATCCCCATCGAGACTAAACCTTTTTTCATAAGCAAACAATGTTTTATCCATTCCAACGCGACAAACAAGCAAACAGTTCATTCCCCTCATGCGCGAAAAGCAAGCAATGCTTAATCGCTCGAATGCGACCTAAACATTGTTCACTAAAATTAACCAACAAGAAAACATATGCTACTAATAACTACTTAGATTTGAGTTCTCCATCGCACCAAGAGATACGTATGAGTGATATCCAATGTCTCGCCAAACACCCTAATAAAAAAGCTAATTTTTTTTCTTTTATTTCACCTTATATATCTCGCAATAATTAGAAAAATCAAATAATGAAAGCAAACACTCTTATTTGTAAAACTGATTATAAAAATAAACTTTGGTGGTGACTCTTGTTGATTTCGAGGGTATTTTTTCGTGTCACAGTAACTACAATATTACTTTCCCTTTTGGTGTAGAAAACTCCATCTGCTATAAAGTTCTCTTTCATCTTCCTTTTGATATATTTGCAAACCATGTATATCTCCATTCTAACTTGATCATCATCATTCATCATCTTTTCTAGAGTCTCGCTGTCAGTTTTAAGCTCAACTTTCTGGAAGCAACAGTCCATTGATATCTCAACCTCCACTTTTAGAACTATCATTTCTTCCATGAGATGATCGTTACTTCCTTTGACACTTTTACAATATCACCACCATAGTCTCTCCCCTCTCACATATGAAAATGGCTCATATTCCCCAATACCCTTTCATATTGAGACTTGCATCTACATTTTATTTGACCCACCCCATATATGATTTCTTCCACTTCGACATATGAGGACTTTGAAATTTTTTTACTCTAGCTACTACTGGTAAGTATATTTTCCTTTTTTTCCTTTTTATATATGCATTTTCTCTATCTTTAGTTCTAATCTCGTATACTTTTCCTTTATCTTCAACTACTCCTTGGTAACTATTTGCATGTTACTAGTACCCTTCTAGGTTTGATGCATGTCGTTTATTTCACCTTTATCCTTATTCTAACACCTTTTTTTTTTTTTTTACTTTTTTTGATATCTAGAGTTATGTTTATCACTTTATATATGCGGTAACTACTTTGTATGTTGGTTATGAAGCTTTTTAACCGCATGTTGTTGTAGTTGTAGTTTTTGACTTGTAGTTTTCCTTTCTCTGCATATCTGAGCCTATTCATATTGAATATATTCTTGTTGTGGTCAGATTTGATTCAATCTAGGTTATTCTATCTATCTGAAGCCTTATGCTCTTTGGTAATCTTTTCCTTCTTTGTGTTCTTTGTTTGGTTTTTGCTTTCCATTTCGTTGTTATTCTAATTCTGCTACTTGTCTTGGATATTCTCAAGGTTGTTTGTTTCTTTCAATAGTTTTTGTCTGGTTAGACACATTAAAGTTGATCTGATGTATGTTTTACTTCTAGCATTATATTTTTTCCTATTATATTTACACCTTTGTTGTTCTGGAAAAAAATTATTTATTAAATTTTTAGTATTATGTATGTTGAATTGTTGGTTGTTCTCATATTTCCTTCTTCTTATTTGGTGAGTATATACATGTTGTTTCTTGTTGTTTGCTTATTTTCTTGAGATTTATGATAGTTATTATTGCTTTCTTGTTAGTTTTTAGAAGCTTTTTGTTGATGATTCTTGTGCTCTTCAATCATACTCTTCTCTGCATTATCTAAGATTTTAGGTATAGCCTTCTCTAGATTTATTCCTTAGTTTGAATTCTACTTTGTTGTTCTCCTTTTCATTTCAAATATTCAGGCTATTTCTTATGGCTTCTTCCATGTTTGGTGAGTTCCTTTATTGATTCTCAAAATAGATGTCGGCAGAACTATTTTTTTTTTGTTGTATTGTCTTTGATGTTTTTCTGTTTCTTCTTTTTATAAGGTTTTATAGTGTTTTAGAAGTTAGTAAACCCTCGTATTTCCCTATCAATGGCTTCATTAAATGGTATGACTTTCTCCTCATAGATAAGGATGTGTCTAGCATACCAAATAGTATCAATGATGTTGCACATTTGAGCTATACATTGATTATCTTTTTCTTGTATATTGTTCCTAATCTAATAAGTAAATCCTTGCTTATTGTTATAGCTAGAGTTTATGTCAAGAGATGGCCCAAACCAAAATTGAGTAGCCCAAGTACGCTGCATGAAACAGTGGTTCATGGACTCTATTTTAGAGTTGCATCTATAATATAGGGGATAACATTTAATACCTCTAGTGTAGAGGTTTTCCTAAATTGGGATGGAGTTATTTAGAATTCTTGTCATCTAGGTGTAGTTTGGCTCTATCAAAGATTTGTTTCCTTACTTTTATCAGAGCCTCCTAATTCTTGATTCCTTTTCTAAATTCTCATGTTATGATACCCCGATTTCAGATTTTTTATGCATGTACCATGTTTTTGCAACTTTATACCCAATATACCATACTTTTGGAACAAATTCCCAATATACCATGTTTTCAGAAAAGTTTGGTTATTGGTATAAGAGCTCCGCCAGTTGGATGGGCGGAGGTGTGTTAGCTTTTTAGGTTCCGCTAATGGGAAGGGCGGACATGTTGAAAATTTAAGAGGCTCCGCCCATTGCTATGGCGGATGTGTTTAAAACGATTTTTTTTTCTAAATCTAATTTTTGAATTAATATATGTTATATATTTTTTGTTTTAAATATAAAAAATAATACAATTAATTTTTTTAATTTTAAAATAAATTGAATTAAAATATATTAAATAATATTTATATAAATAAAATACTTTTAATTGATAAATTAAATTACAATGCAATTAAAAAAAAATAAATTTACAATAAAGTAAAGTAAACGGTATTTAATTGCCACCTCGACCCGGTCGGCGTAACTGTTGGGTGGTTCCACAATTAGGAGGATGTCCATCTCTCGTACTTCTTCTACGAGGCACTTCATCATTTGCAGGTTGAGTAGAAGGACCTATCTCATATCCGCGATCATATAATTCTTCGACCATTTCTTCATTGATAAAATCAGTCGCCGTCGCACTGCCATAACTCAATCTGGTCCCCTCGTTATTCCAATCCTGTTGGGTGGTGTTATGCATTGAGGTTTGCATGTTGACATAGTTTTCTTGTGAAGAATTTGGGGTAAATTGTTGTGATTGAGAAAAAGGCATTTGTTGTTGGGGGGTTTGGTAGTTGTGGTATTGTGGTTGGTTGTAAGATGTAGATGGGTTATGTTGGATAGTGGTATGTTGCGTTTGGGTGTATTGGGGTGTTTTGTAGTGGTGTTCGTAGGTTGGGAAAGTGGTAGGTTGTGAGAATGGTGTTTGTGGTTGGGTGTATGAAGTATATGGGTTTTGGTGATGATAATGTTGGCTTGGGGTAAAAGGTGGTTGTGTTGGAATAAAATTTTGTTGGGTGTTATGAAAATGTTGTTGCATGTTAGGGATAGGTGGTCTGGATTGTTGGAAGTTTGAGGTGGAGGGTTGGCTACGAGGGTCAAACAAGTATCTATTCGGCGATAAATACAAATTTGACACAGTGGCATACCATGCCTGTAATCTGGGCTCGGTTTACATTCTTGAGGCATGAATTCCCCCTGCAAGACAGTTTTATGGCGATTATGCCATTGAAGACGCTCATTCTTGTAATGGTCTTTCCAATCATCGTATGGCCATTGATCGGATAATTGACTTTTATGATACTCTTCCATGCAAGTTGGAGGACTCAGTATACCCTGTTTAATGCCAAACTGGAGCTTAACCCTATCTGAATGATGCATTTCAACATAAGTGAAGCTTATGATAAAAGTTTTTGAACTCCACACGTCACTATCAGTTGGTTCCAGATCTTCGATTTCGAGATAGGGCCTCCATGTAAACTGTTACATACAATTGTTTAGTTAAAAAATAGTTATATGAAATAGTATTAATTAATTTAAGTGTTAAATATATTACATCAATCGGCTCGAAATGATCGATGAACGTTCGATATCCAGGAGCACAATGATGGGGTGTTTTTTCATAATACATCCCATGTGTAGACCACCTAAAAAAAGAAATAATTAGTACCTAAAAAAATAAAGATATAATTGTAAAAATATTTAAAACGTACTTGGTTGCATATGCAAAAGTGTATGGGTTACGATTCACTGGTGCTAGTCTCGGCATTCTCGACCACCCCCAAGCTTGAAGTAAGACTCCACAACCTGCAAAATTATGCACTTCTTTTTTGGCGCATCTAAACAAGTGTCTGTACAGATGTGCTAGAGTTGCAGATCCCCAGCTATACTTACTTGTTTTATTAAAATCAGATAATAATGGTAAATACTGCAGATGTATAGTGTTACCATTAGTAACAGGAAATAATAGACCTCCAAAAAGCAACAAAATATAAACTCTAGCTTTTTGTACAATTTCTTCGACGGTGGAAGCATCGGTTAATGTCATTCGGCTTTCATATTTTTCTTTGAGCCAAGTCATTTTAATGAATTGGACCTTTCTACTTGTGTTTGTTAATGGTTCACCCAGTAGTTCTTAAGCGATAGAATAAGGCACGGCTGTAGATCCAGCTACTGTGAAACCATTGATACGTAAACCCATCAACATATGAACATCTTCAAGCGTAATGGTGCATTCACCGGTTGGTAGATGGAAAGTGTGCGTTTCTAGTCGCCATCTTTCGCATAAGGCTAGGAGGAATTTTCTATCTACGCCATAGGAGGTAATGTTTATGACATGGCCAAATCCCGCTTGTTGCAAATACGGGCAGATCCTATCGTCGACTTCAACAAAACTATGTGACCGAGGACGAAATTTGTTTATATCCTAAAATACAATAATAACAACAAATAATTAATTTAACTAAAAATTATAAAAAGCGAAGAAAAAAATATATAAAGATACTTACATATGCCATAAGGTTGTTCGGTGTGCCTCGATGTTCTTCTCCGAGTGTTAACAGAGACATTTTTTTGTTATGAGGGTAAGAAATTGTAGGATAGAAATATTTGAAAATTGTATGAGAAGAAATAAAGTGGGAGTGAAATTGTATTGAAAAAGGTATTTGTATGAGAAAGGAATTTGAATTGAGAAATGTAGAGTAAAAATTAAAAATAGTTGGTGTTAGATAGTAAATATGGGTTGAATGTAATTTAATTCGTGACAGAAAATTTAAAATTTCTTTGACTTCATTATGGTCCGCAGATCAAATGGGCGGAGGCATTTATTTTTCTCTGACCTCCGCAGCTGGAATGGGCGGATCAGTGTAATTTTGTCTGACCATTTAATGCTTTCCGCAGCTGGAATGGGCGGACCCCATTAAATTATGTTGACTTCCGCAGCTTCATTGGGCAGAGGTGTGTCTTTTTCCTGACATCCGCTTATCCATTGGGCGGAGCTGTTGGAATGCATTTATTCAGTCAACGAAAATTAAAGTGTTGTATTAAAATAGTTCACCCAAAATTTCTCACACTCTTGCATGTATATTGTCCACACTCTTGCATCTATATTGTCCACACTATTACGGCATTGGTGCGTGCAACATACTATAGGATGGGAACACTTTTTGCTGAAAGGGGTGCTAAGTGGAGTGTAGTATTGAGTTCTGGACAAACATTTACAGAAAGTTGCATGAAGGTGATGAAAGAAGAAATGGCAAAATCCAGCACGCATCATGTAAGAATATTTGACTATAACCATAACACTTTCAGTGTGAAGGAGACAATGGACCATGGTGAAGGAAAGCCTATGGGAGATTACAAGGTAAACCTAAAAGATCTTTGGTGTGACTGTGGAAAGTGTCAAGCTTACCGTGTTCCTTGTTCACACGTTATTGCTGCATGTTCTGTGGTGCGCCAAGACGCCTATGCTCTACTGTCCGGCGTTTACAGAGTCGTAAAGTTATTCGGTGTTTACAACACAAGTTTTCCAGTACTACCATTAGATGAGTATTGGCCCTCCTTTGAAGGAGATCAAATTTGTCACAACCCATTGATGCGGAGGAACAAGAAAGACCGTCTGGTGAGCTCACGTATTAGAACGGAAATGGACAAGTATGATAAGTTGGAGAGAAAATGTGCGTTGTGTCGTCTTCCTGGTCACAACCGAACGAATTGTCCAAATGTTGGAACCAGTAATGTATAGTGTTTTATTTTGTTGTTAAATTTTATGCACCATTATTAATACAGTGTTTTCAATTATATAATGACGTTTAATGACAACACAGATCTTTCGCATTTAACATAAATAACATTACAATTACGACAACACAGATCTTTTGCATTTAACATAAATAACATTACAATTACGACAACACAGATCTTTCGCATTTAACATAAATAACATTACAATTACGACAACACATATAACATATATTAAAATAGATAAAAACACTCAACATCAACATTCAAATTCAACAACATTAGTTGATCTAAACCAACATAATTACCAAACATATCAACATATCTAGGAGATTACCACCGTCAACACAATATCATCTGGTCCTAACATCATCATGAGGACACAGGCATCATTTACCACGGGTCTCCAAGAACGAGTTACTCCATTTGGGCCAGACACTTTAACTGACCTTTCAATTTTCCTAATCTTTTCACCCTCAACGATGTGTTCATCTAACCAGCGGAGCAAGTGCCTCTGAAGATGCTCAAAGGTCTGTGTGTTCCAAAGTGTGATCTTCATCGGAGGCTTTACTACCGAAAATATAACTTGTGCATCTCTTTTCATCATGGGAAACGTTGGAAACATTGCTGCAGTGGTGAG
Organism: Vicia villosa; assembly: GCF_029867415.1. Classification (NCBI taxonomy): domain Eukaryota; kingdom Viridiplantae; phylum Streptophyta; class Magnoliopsida; order Fabales; family Fabaceae; genus Vicia; species Vicia villosa. The sequence goes on from NW_026706063.1 coordinate 265,247, forward strand.
TGTTGTGAGTACCAACTCATGAAGACAGTGCTATTTATAAGGACAAGGTTGAAATATAAAATAATAAAATAATCAAAAGCTCCGCCCATTGTAGTGGCGGATCTGAAATTAAATAATAAAATAATCAAAAGCTCCGCCCATTGCAGTGGCGGATCTGAAATTAAAAAATAAAATATTTAAAAGCTCCGCCCATTACAGTGGCGGATCTGAAATTAAATAATAAAATATTTAAAAACTCCGCCCACTGCAGTAGCGGTACTGATAATTGCAGTGATATACCAGTATTTAAAATTTATAATTAATAATAATATGATTAATATATAATAAAATAATTTAATTAAATAATCGAAATTTTTATAAACATGTTGTGAAATTAAAATTATATTTTATTATATATTATTGGTTTATTATTAATTATAATATTTATTATATTATTTATTATATTATTTAAATTTATTTTTATTTAAATTAAAATTTTCAAAAAAAAAAACGAGTACACTGCTCCGCCCATTCAAAGGGCGGATGTTCAAAAAACCAGCAAAGCTCCGCCCATTCAAAGGGCGGATGCTCTATAAAGCAGTTTTTTTTGTTTTTTTGAAAACATGGCATATTGGAATAAATTTTGAAAAGTATGGCATAATGGGTATAAATTTCTAAAAACATGGCAGGACAATAAAAAATTCTCGATTTCACACTATAGTGACTATTTGTGGTTGTCGTCCAACCTATAATGACTTTTCATATAGGTTATGGAAAGGTATATCTAATAAAGTCTCTCTATCAAAAGGAATGAAGGTTTTCTCTATAACATTATGGTTTCAACACTTGGAATCCTAATCAATGAGGTCCCTAAATCCGATTACCCTTGTTTCCAAGAGTTTCCATGTTAGGACTTTAAATTCACACCATATAACTATCTTTCCAAACATTGTCATTGTTATCATTCGTACAATCTAGCAAATGTCTTTCTTTATAACTAACTACTATGATGGATGTTTTTCAAAGGTAGTTAGGATTTCTATGTAACATCCCGAAAATTCTTATTTAATTAATTTAATCAAGTTTTAAATTAATTATGGGAAATTAACATTTTGTTGAATTATGTGGAAAAATAATAAAATGTTAAGTTATTGGGCCATGCGGTGGAATTAGTAAAGTGGGGGTGTAATTGTGTAAGAGCCCACTTCTAATTTTATGTTTTTCATAAAATAAAGGAAAACAAGAGGAGAAGGGAAAAATTAGAACGTGAAAATCAGAAGCTGTGAGAAGAGGAACTGAGGAACGTGAAGGAGAACCAAAGAGGAAGAGGAACCAATTCAAGAATTTGGCTAAGGTAAGGGGGGACTTATCTGATTATCATCTATTATCGGGTTAGGGGTTGATAATACTGAATAGATGTGGAATTCGGGTCGATTGAGTCATATGATAGGTTTAGGGATTGAGTCAATTGTATGATGTTTGATCTCTATGTTTGAATCTATGATGTCTGCATTGTTATGGTCTCAATTGATGTGTAATTGGTGTATTATGAGATGTATTTTGTGTTGTTTGTGCATTCTATTCCCCTAGGTTCGTACTGGTATGAATTGGGTAAGTTTGGAATGTGTAGAATGTTGTTTTCTGCAGGTTGGGGTTTCTGAAATCGCCGGTTCGCGCCGCGTGCATAGGGTTGGCGCCGCGAACAGGTGGGCAGAATGCCAGGAAGTTGTGATACGCTCAGGTCGCGCCGCGTACCTGTGTTTGCGCCGCGAAGGCGTAACTTTTTATCGTTTCGCGCCGCATGTAGATGTTTACGCCGCGAACGGCTTGGCAGAGAGCCAAGGAATTCTTGGAACGCTCAGTTCGCGCCGCGAACTGATGATGGCGCCGCGTGCTGTTGGTTTTTGAGATATTTTGAAAGTTCAAAGATGCATAACTTTTTAACTGTTGGTCTGTTTGATGTGCCGTTTCGAGCTAAACGAACCTTGTAGGATAATCTATATGATGATGATTGAATGGTTTTTAGAATGATGAAAATACATGTATGCTATTCTTATTGAATATGATGATTGGTGCAAATACGTGTATGTTTTGTATATGATGATGATGGAATTGTGATTGAATGATGTTAATATATATGAACATACTTGAATGATGATGATGATGTTGATGATTGATGATGATGATGGTATAAGTATGTTGTATATGTTGCATTCATTCATGTTCATTGATGATACTGTATCCATAAGGGTGTGTTGGATCAGTGAAGGGCATGATTCCCATTGTGTGGAATCTATGCTGGTAGGGCCGTATCTTGGACGATGTTGGATCGGTCATGGGTTATTCCCATTTGATGATTTTGGTACCACATGCATAGTGTCAGTTCATACATATGCATAACTTATAACATGATTTGATGTATTCCAGTGTTGTAAATGTTGATGATGTGTTGATTGTGGTTTGACTTGTTGTGAATATCTGTTTATGAAACAATTGGGTGAATGATGCAACTGTGATGTGTTATTGCTTTATAACCTTATAACATTTGTTAATTATGATGAGACTCACCCTTACATGTTGTCATTTTCAGATTGAGGATATCGGCTGTTCGACTCGGTGAGGATTAGCTCATGAGTCAGTGTCTTAGTTAGCGTCAGGTGTCATGCTCTGATAGTTGTAACACCGGGAACGCGATTGTTTAGAGTTTATGATTATGACTCTAGTTATGTTTTTTTGATGTTTTGAAGGATAAGTTTTAAAGATGTTAAACTTAGTCCGTTTTTGATAAATTTCCGCTGTGTTAACATGAAATGTTTTGAGTTATGATGGTTACCTCAGTGAATGCATGACATGACTGAATGATGTTTATTTATTATGAATTGTGGCACCCTTATTTCATGTACTCTGAATAATTGTTTTAAATTGCCGCGGGGTTAGTAATGGGTGTTACAATAGTGGTATCAGAGCCTGGTTGGTCGTTATGACCAGAGTCTTAGTGTCAGTTTTGTTTCCTGTGTATGCGACTAGTAAGAGTTAACTGTCGATACTTCTATTCTGATTAAATTGGTTGTGATTTAAGCAGAACAATGGCTGGAAGAGGAGGAAGAAACGATGATGCCATCGCTGAGGCTCTGGGCATGATTGCTGGTGTGCTGGGAGGAAATGCCATTGGAGCTGCGATTGGTGCTGACAGGCTGCTGAACAGTTTTCAGAGGAACAATCCTCCATTGTTCAAGGGCACGCATGATCCTGAAGGTGCTCAGAAGTGGCTTAAGGAGATCGAGAGAATCTTCAGAGTCATCGATTGTGCTGAGGATCTAAAGGTGAGGTATGGTACTCACATGTTGTCTGAAGAAGCTGACGACTGGTGGATGACTACCAGGACTGAACTGGAAGCTGATGGTGTGGCTATTTCTTGGCCGTGTTCAAGAGAGAATTTTTTAGAAGGTACTTTCCTGAAGACGTAAGAGGTCGAAAGGAAATTGAATTTCTGGAACTAGTTCAAGGTAGCATGACAGTACCAGAGTATGCTTCGAAGTTCGTTGAGTTGGCGAAGTACTACGTTCACTACAACAACGATGAAGCTAGTGAATTCTCGAAATGCATCAAGTTCGAGAATGGTCTCCGTGATGAGATTAAGCAGGGTATCAGATATCAGAGAATCTGGAGATTTGTAGACTTGGTGGACTGTAGTAGGATCTTCGAGGAAGATAATCTCAAGCTGAAGTCATCCCACTCTCGCGAGTTAGTTGACAGGAAAGGGAAGAAGCCTATGGATAAGGGTAAGCCATATGGTAGAGGTAATCCAAAGACTGGTGGTTGGAAGAAGCCTAGTGGGGGAGACTCCAGTGCTTTTGTCAGGTGCTATAACTGTGGTGAGGTCGGGCACCGTAGGAACGAGTGCAAGCTGAATCAGAAGAAGTGCTTCAAGTGTGAAGAAGTGGGTCATGTTGCCGCTGATTGTAAGAAGAAGATTGTGACTTGTTACAATTGTGGTGAAGAGGGTCACATTAGCCCACAGTGTCCTAAACCGAAGAAGAACCAAGCTGGAGGGAAGGTCTTTGCTTTGTCTGGATCAGAAACCACTCCGGAGGATAGATTAATTAAAGGTACGTGTTTTATTCATGGCACACCTTTAGTTGTGATTATTGATACTGGAGCAACTCATTCTTTTATTTCTTTGGATTGTGCTAAGAGGTTGGATTTGGAAATATCTGAAATAAATGGAAGTATGGTTATTGATACTCCAGCGTCGGGTTCAGTAACTACTTCGTCTGCATGCTTGAATTGTCCGGTTGATATTTTCGGTAGGGAATTCGGGATGGACTTAGTGTGCCTTCCGTTGAAACAACTCGATGTGATCCTGGGGATGAACTGGTTAGAATTTAACCGTGTTCACATCAACTGTTTTTCGAAGACAGTGATCTTTCCTGAAGAAGTTCATTCTGATGATCTGGAGATGACGGCTAGACAAGTGGATGAAGCTATCAAGGATGGTGCAACAGTGTTTATGTTATTTGCATTGACAAATTCGAAGGAAAGAGTAGTAAGTAGCGAACTACCAGTGGTGTGTGAATTCCCAGAAGTTTTTCCAGAAGATGTGAATGAATTACCACCGGAAAGAGAAGTGGAGTTTTCTACTGATTTAATTCCGGGAACTAGCCCAGTGTCAATGGCACCGTATCGTATGTCACCGTCTGAGTTGACTGAACTGAAGAAGCAGTTGGAAGAATTACTTGAGAAGAAGTTCATTCGTCCTAGCGTTTCTCCGTGGGGTGCACCTGTGTTGCTAGTGAAGAAGAAGGAGGGTTCAATGAGGTTGTGTGTGGATTACAGACAACTGAACAAGGTTACTATCAAGAATCGGTATCCCTTGCCGAGGATTGATGATTTGATGGATCAACTGGTTGGAGCATGTGTGTTTAGCAAAATTGATCTGAGGTCTGGGTATCACCAGATTCGTGTGAAAGACGATGATATTCAGAAGACCGCTTTCAGAACAAGGTATGGACATTATGAGTATTCGGTAATGCCGTTTGGAGTTACTAACGCACCTGGTGTATTTATGGAGTATATGAATAGGATATTTCATCCTTATCTCGATAAGTTCGTAGTGGTGTTTATAGATGATATCCTAATATATTCTAAGAGTGAGGAAGAACATGCAGAACATCTCAGAATTGTGTTGGAGTTGTTAAAAGAGAAGCAACTTTTTGCCAAACTGTCGAAGTGTGAGTTTTGGTTAAAAGAGGTCAGTTTTCTTGGACATGTAATTTCTAAGAATGGTATTGCTGTCGATCCTACTAAGATAGAGGTTGTATCTCAGTGGGAAGCGCCGAAGTCAGTGTCAGAGATTCGTAGTTTTCTTGGTCTTGCAGGATATTACAGGAAGTTCATTGAAGGATTTTCAAAGTTAGCATTGCCGTTAACTAAATTAACCAGAAAGGGTCAGGCTTTTATTTGGGATGTAAAATGCGAGGAAGGATTCTAAGAGCTGAAGAAGAGGTTGACTAGTGCTCCTATTTTGATTTTGCCGAATCCGACAGAATCATTTGTGGTTTATTGTGATGCTTCGTTGATGGGTTTAGGTGGTGTACTGATGCAGAACCAACAAGTGGTCGCGTACGCGTCGAGACAACTCAAAGTGCATGAAAGGAATTATCCGACTCATGATTTGGAGTTGGCAGCGGTGGTTTTTGTCCTGAAGTTGTGGCGACATTATTTGTATGGGTCGAGATTTGAGGTGTTCAGTGATCATAAGAGTCTGAAATATCTCTTTGACCATAAAGAACTGAATATGAGGCAGAGAAGGTGGTTGGAATTCCTTAAAGACTATGATTTTAGTTTGAATTACCATCCGGGTAAGGCAAACGTAGTTGCTGATGCTTTAAGTAGGAAGACTTTGCATATGTCTAAGCTAATGGTGAAAGAATTGGATTTGATTGAACAATTCAGAGACTTGAGTTGGTGTGTGAAGGTACTTCTACTAGTGTTAAGTTGGGAATGCTGAAGCTGACCAGTGGTATTCTTGAAGAGATCAGAGAGGGCCAGAAGGCTGATGTCGAATTAGTCGACAAGTTGACTTTGATTAACCAAGGCAAGAGTGGTGAATTCAGAGTTGACGAGAATGGTATACTGAGGTTTGGAGACAGAGTTTGTGTTCCTAATGTTGCTGAACTCCGAAGAAATATTTTAGAAGAAGGACACCGTAGTGGATTAAGTATTCATCCTGGTGCTACCAAGATGTATCATGATTTGAGAAAGCTATTTTGGTGGCCTGGAATGAAGAAAGAAATTGCTGAGTTTGTGTATTCGTGTTTGACTTGTCAGAAGTCAAAGGTTGAACATCAGAAGCCATCTGGATTTATGCAACCGATGTTTATTCCTGAGTGGAAATGGGATAGCATATCGATGGATTTTGTTTCGGGTTTGCCAAGAACTGTTAAGAATTGTGAAGCTATCTGGGTTGTGGTGGATAGATTGACGAAGTCTGCACATTTCATACCGGTAAGAATGGATTATCCGATGGAAAAGCTGGCTCAATTATATATTGAGAGGATAGTCAGTCTACATGGTATTCCTTCGAGTATCGTGTCAGACAGAGATCCGAGATTTACGTCTAAATTCTGGGAAGGTTTGCAGAAGGCTTTGGGTACTAAGCTGAGACTGAGTTCTGCTTATCATCCGCAGACGGATGGACAGACTGAGAGGACAATTCAGTCGTTAGAAGATTTGTTACGTGCTTGTGTGTTAGAAAAAGGAGGTGCTTGGGATAGTTATCTGCCTTTGATTGAATTTACCTACAACAACAGTTTTCATTCGAGTATAGGTATGGCTCCATTTGAGGCATTGTATGGTATGAGATGTAGAACTCCATTGTGTTGGTACGAAGCTGGTGAGAGTGCTGTGATTGGACCAGAAATTGTACAACAGACTACGAAGAAGATTAAGATGATTCAAGAGAAGATGAAAGCTTCTCAGAGTCGTCAAAAGAGTTATTATGATAAGAGGAGGAAGACACTTGAGTTTCAAGAGGGAGATCATGTATTTATGAAGGTTACTCCTATGACGGGTATTGGTCGAGCTTTAAAGTCAAAGAAGTTGACTCCGCGTTTTATTGGACCATTCCAAATTTCAGAAAGAGTGGGAGAAGTGGCATATCGTATTGCGTTACCGCCAATGCTTGCCAACTTGCATGATGTATTTCATGTGTCTCAATTGAGGAAATACATTTCGGATCCGTCCCACGTGATCCAAGTGGATGATGTGCAGGTTAAAGACAACTTAACGATTGAAACGTTACCTGTGAGGATTGAAGATAGAAGACTGAAGCAATTGCGGGGCAAGGAAATAGCTTTAGTCAGAGTAGCTTGGGGAGGACCAGCTGATGGAAACGTCACCTGGGAGTTGGAAAGCCAGATGAAAGATTCCTATCCGGAACTATTTGCTTGAGGTATGTTTTCGAGGACGAAAACTCTTTAGTGGGGGAGAGTTGTAACATCCCGAAAATTCTTATTTAATTAATTTAATCAAGTTTTAAATTAATTATGGGAAATTAACATTTTGTTGAATTATGTGGAAAAATAATAAAATGTTAAGTTATTGGGCCATGCGGTGGAATTAGTAAAGTGGGGGTGTAATTGTGTAAGAGCCCACTTCTAATTTTATGTTTTTCATAAAATAAAGGAAAACAAGAGGAGAAGGGAAAAATTAGAACGTGAAAACCAGAAGCTGTGAGAAGAGGAACTGAGGAACGTGAAGGAGAACCAAAGAGGAAGAGGAACCAATTCAAGAATTTGGCTAAGGTAAGGGGGGACTTATCTGATTATCATCTATTATCGGGTTAGGGGTTGATAATACTGAATAGATGTGGAATTCGGGTCGATTGAGTCATATGATAGGTTTAGGGATTGAGTCAATTGTATGATGTTTGATCTCTATGTTTGAATCTATGATGTCTGCGTTGTTATGGTCTCAATTGATGTGTAATTGGTGTATTATGAGATGTATTTTGTGTTGTTTGTGCATTCTATTCCCCTAGGTTCGTACTGGTATGAATTGGGTAAGTTTGGAATGTGTAGAATGCTGTTTTCTGCAGGTTGGGGTTTCTGAAATCGCCGGTTCGCGCCGCGTGCATAGGTTTGGCGCCGCGAACAGGTGGGCAGAATGCCAGGAAGTTGTGATACGCTCAGGTCGCGCCGCGTACCTGTGTTGGCGCCGCGAAGGCGTAACTTTTTCACGCTTCGCGCCGCGTGTAGATGTTTGCGCCGCGAACGGCTTGGCAGAGAGCCAAGGAATTCTTGGAATGCTCAGTTCGCGCCGCGAACTGATGATGGCGCCGCGTGCTGTTGGTTTTTGAGATATTTTGAAAGTTCAAAGATGCATAACTTTTTAACTGTTGGTCCGTTTGATGCGCCGTTTCGAGCTAAACGAACCTTGTAGGATAATCTATATGATGATTATTGAATGGTTTTTAGAATGATGAAAATACATGTATGCTATTCTTATTGAATATGATGATTGGTGCAAATACGTGTATGTTTTGTATATGATGATGATGAAATTGTGATTGAATGATGTTAATATATATGAACATACTTGAATGATGATGATGATGTTGATGATTGATGATGATGATGATATAAGTATGTTGTATATGTTGCATTCATTCATGTTCATTGATGATATTGTATCCATAAGAGTGTGTTGGATCAGTGAAGGGCATGATTCCCATTGTGTGGAATCTGTGCTGGTAGGGCCGTATCTTGGACGATGTTGGATCGGTCATGGGTTATTCCCATTTGATGATTTTGGTACCACATGCATAGTGTCAGTTCATACATATGCATAATTTATAACATGATTTGATGTATTCCAGTGTTGTAAATGTTGATGATGTGTTGATTGTGGTTTGACTTGTTGTGAATATCTGTTTATGAAACAATTGGGTGAATGATGCAACTGTGATGTGTTATTGTTTTATAACCTTATAACATTTGTTAATTATGATGAGACTCACCCTTACATGTTGTCATTTTCAGATTGAGGATAGCGGCTGTTCGACTCGGTGAGGATTAGCTCATGAGTCAGTGTCTTAGTTAGCGTCAGGTGTCATGCTCTGATAGTTGTAACACCGGGAACGCGATTGTTTAGAGTTTATGATTATGACTCTAGTTATGTTTTTTTGATGTTTTGAAGGATAAGTTTTAAAGATGTTAAACTTAGTCCGTTTTTGATAAATTTCCGCTGTGTTAACATGAAACGTTTTGAGTTATGATGGTTACCTCAGTGAATGCATGACATGACTGAATGATGTTTATTTATTATGAATTGTGGCACCCTTATTTCATGTACTCTGAATAATTGTTTTAAATTGCCGTGGGGTTAGTAAGGGGTGTTACATTCTACCCATCTCCGTCTGAAGGAAACTATTATTTGGGAAATACCGAGCCTTCAAAATTTTAGGAACCAAATATTTTGAGTTGGTAATGATACTTCATCCCTACTTAGCTAATATATCATTGAAATCTCTAAGCTTTCTAAAACCAAGACTATTATTCTGTTTTGAATTGCACAAATCTTCCCATTTTTTCCAATGTATATTTTTTAATATTCTCTCCCTCATGTCACCAGAAATTACACATAATATGTTCCAGCTTCTTGCATGTTTCTTTTGGAATAAAAAAAAGAGCTCATATAATGTAAGTTGAGATGGCTTGCGCCACTTCTTGAACCAAAGTAGTATGACATGCAAAAGATAGGCTTTTGATTTTCCAATTCTTAGATCGTTGAAAGTTTGGTTCTTTGAGAGGCCTATTTGAGTGGGAAGACCCAAATATGTATGAATATTGTTAGTGACCGTGATGTTGATCCATTTAGTGAAATCTTGTTTTGTTTCTATAGGAGTATTGTTACTAAAATCCATCTCAGATCTATTGAAGTTAATCTTTTGCCCATAAACTTCATGATAAGTGTTGATAATATTCATGAGGACTTTTGCTTCATATAATGAAAAGATATATGATGATATGAGATCTTCCTGTCTAACGCCTCTAAAAGGAGTAAACTTCATTTATGGGAATAGAAAAGAACTCATTAGTTATGCATCTCATGATAGTGTTAACTTCTCTGTAGGTAACCAAGCCATTTATGAAAATAGAAAATGACTCACTAGTTATACATCTCATGATTGTCAGTGATACTAGGGGTGGCAAAACGGGCCGCCCGCCCCGCCGCCTTAAGCCCGCCAAAAAATGAGCGGGGCGGGGATGCCCGCCAAGTGAAATGGGCATAAAAATCATGCTCGCCCCGCCAACATGGCGGGTTGGCGGGCGGCGGGCTTGCCCGCCTATTTTATTTATATATTTTTTTCATTTTCTTAATAGATTAATAATTTTTTTTTACCTTATAATTAAATTTTCACTTATTTTTAAAACAATTGTTTATAAAAGCAATTTTTTAACAATTTTTACTTTAAAAAATATTACATATATTTACAAATAAATATATAAAATAAACCATCAAGAATTGTAATTACTAGAATTAACTAAAAAAGAGGGAATTTTAGAGAATGGGCGGGCTTTGGCGGGCGGCGGGCATTAGCGTGGCGGGCAGCGGGTTTTGGCGGGGCGGTTTTTGGCGAGCGGCGGGCCTAAAATTGCAACCCAACCCGCCATTTTTTGGCGGGTAGCGGGCCGGCCCGGCCGGCCACAACCCATTTTGCCACCCCTAAGTGATATCACTAAGAAAACCCATGACAGTTAGAGTATCATTAATGACTCTCATTCCATCTTATCATAAGCTTTTGTCGAATCCATCTTAATCTCAATATAAGCTTTTTTATTATTTTTGGAAATTTCTTTCTCTACCTCCCTCTTTTCTTGGCCACCTCTGGTGAAAAACCCAAAATACCCTCACTTCGGAAATGCATTTCCGAAACGTTTTTTTTTCAAAATTTGTCTTATTTCGGAAATGCACTTCCGAAAACACGAAAAAAAAAGTGTTTACGGAGATGCATTTCCGAAAACACCCCTTTTTTGGGTTTTCGGAGATGCATTTCCGAAAACACTTTTTTTTTGGGAGGGGGTGTCTTTGGAGATGCATATCCGAAATATTCCAAGACCAAATTGGTCTTGGAATGTTTCGGATATACACTTCCGAAAGAATTCAATAATTATTAAAAATTTAAAATCAAGGTGAATCAATAAAATGAAGGTGAATCAATAAAATCAATGTGAATCAAAATTTTCTAAACAATTTTAAAGTTCAAAATTATTTTTAACTTATATAAATCAAAAACATTTTAATTCCATAAATAAATTTTGAATTATATAGAATTAAATATAAAATTTATTCATTAAATAAAATTAAAACAAAATCTTTTTTTAATTTTTTTAAACTAAATAAAAAATTATAACTCATTTTTAATTATGAATCAGAATAGAAATATATAAATATATAATAATAATTATTAATTTTGTAAGTGAAATATATAAATATATAATATATAAATATATAATAATTAATATATAAATATATAATAATTATTATAAATTAAAACACTCATTTTTTTAATTTTTATAATTATTATATAAATATATAAATATATTTATAATTAATATATAATAATTATTATATAAATATATAATAATTTTTATAAATATATAATAATTATTATAATTATTATATAAATATATAAATTAAAACACTCATTTTTTTAATTTTTTTTGTAAATACATATAATTATTATAAATATATAAATATATAAATAAAAATTATAACTCATTTTGTAAGTAAATTATTTTAGTTTTTTTAATTAAAATTATTTTAAATTTTAAAATATTAATCAGAATAGAAATATATAATAATTATTATTCATAACTCATAAATTATATCAAAATATATAATTATTATTATTATTCATTACTCATAAATTATATCAAATTTATGATATATGAATTAATTAATATCTTAAAATTAATTTTTGGGATTTTTAAATTTTTTTTGTTTTTTCGGGGATGCATCTCCGAATTAATCAAAATTTCAATTTTTGGGATTTTTTCGGAAATGTACTTCCGAAGTCTGAAAAAATTTAGAAAAAAAATATTTCGGAAATACATTTCCGAAACAGGGGTAAAGTGGGGTTTTCGCTGGGGTGACCCCATATGGAGGTGGATAAAGAAAAAATCTAATTTTATTTTTCTAGCTTTTAAGGTGATTGAAGTTGTCATAGGAAATAAAAGTGTTGTTTATGATGTGTGAACAGATGACAAAACTCTTCAGTTAACCATTCAGTTGGGATACGGAATTTCGGCTTCTAAATTATAGAGCACAAGAACAACAAACACACGTTTATTCCATTTGATAAAAAGTGTTCATGTAGTGTAAATAAAACTGTGGTGGCATTTGAGAGATTTTTTTTTCTTTCATTTTTCTACATTTATTGTGTTTAGATCTGACTGCTAACCTCTAAAAAAAAATCAAAACTGTAAATAGTGTTCACGTCGTTGTATTTAATGTGAGAAACTATCGGTAAATGTCCATAAAAATGATTTAATTGCCCCCAATATCTTAAACCGAAAATGATTACACATGCTAAATCTTAGAGAAGCGAGCTATACCAATAAGAAAAGATTATCTCTGCAAGAAAATGTGCAAAAGCAAAATCAACATAATTGCTGACTTTTGTTCTCAGCTTTGCAGTGGAATGACCAACACACCCCTGGGTTCTTCATTTTTGGCGCGCATATGCGGAATCAACGCCTTAAGTGCCGGTGGGACCTACACTGTGCGCTTCAGTGGTACTCTTCCGTAAATAAACACTAAACTAATGGATAAATGGGTCAAAATAATCACGCGCTGCTGTATTATAAGAAACCAACACTCTTCTAACGGTCCAACCTACACACAAACGCCACAACAGACAGAATCCGAATCACTTCCGCTTTCTCTCTCCACCGCCACCAAACTGTCGGCAGAGCTCCGAACAGCCGTGGTGCGTACAATGCAGCTCAAACTTAGCTCAAATCTGAGGCTATTCTGCTTCGGCTTGGCCTTGAAACTCGCCCTTCTGCCAACTGCAGCGGGACAACTTCAGCACCATACCCTCGACATGCATTGGTATCCTGGAACCGCCACCTGGTACGGTGACCCCAACGGAGACGGAAGCACCGGTGGAGCGTGTGGATATGGTACATTGGTGGACGTGAAGCCATTGAGGGCGAGAGTAGGGGCGGTTGGTTCAGTACTGTTTATGAAAGGGGAAGGTTGTGGTGCGTGTTACAAAGTGAAGTGCTTAGATAATAGCATATGTTCAAGGCGAGCAGTTACGGTCATAATCACCGACGAGTGCCCTGGCTGCCCCACTGACTCCACCCACTTTGATCTCAGCGGCGCTGCTTTTGGACACATGGCTATCTCCGGCGAGAATGGTCAGCTCAGAAACCGCGGTCAAATTCCTGTCATTTACCGAAGGTAATATTAAAGTAATTTCTGTTTACAACCTTACTTTTCATGAAATAAAGTAAAATAATGGTTTTTGTTTTATACAAAAGTAAAAAAAGTAAAGTATCACTGGTTTTTTGATGGGTTGCTTTCTGAACTTTACCTTTGACGACTTCTGTTCTTTTCTCGTTTAATGTGGTGCAAACAATTGAATTTTCATTCCTTTTCTTTTTTGTTCTTTGGTTTATTTATATAATATAATAACTCACCTTAGATTCCTTTTAAGGATAAATGATTTATCTCTGTTTCCCCTACTCTGTTTGTTTCTATAAATTAAGGTAAATAATGCATAAGTGCATTCTATGCTGAATCATGATTGATGCGATTCAATTCAGTGCAATGCAACTTTTGTTTTCACGTAGCCTAGCGGCTGAAATTTATCCTTTAAAGAGGAATATAGTGGAAGTGTTTGAACTCACGCCTCTACATCTCAAGTCCATGCACAGCTATCAATTAAGCTGTCTTAACTGGACATTGCAACCTTTTTGTTTTGTGGATTAAGGGGAAAGACACGTTTTAAACATAAATTTTTTCTAATAAATGAATTTTGTCTTGTGTGAAATGCAGAACTCCGTGTAAATATCCAGGGAGAAAAATTGCCTTCCATGTTAACGAAGGTTCCACGCCATTTTGGTTATCACTTCTGGTCGAATTTGAAGACGCAGAAGGAGATATAGGCACCATGCATATAAGAGAAGTATGCACTTTTGTTTTCCTCTTGCTTAAGTTTATGTTTATTTTTATTGCTAATGTATGTAGACTTGATTTATTTAACTAGTAATATAAAGTGCAAAAATCTTTGGAACAATGAATCTTGAAAACTGTTGCAGATTTTGACTGGAAATATTTGTAGTAATCTTTCCGTTCATACCAGAGAGTTAAAGTATTCCAAATTTTGGGGGCGTGTCTATTAAATCACGTGCATTTGTCCCACTCTTTCACCATCTTTTGCAATTGAGAGAGAGAGACCCTCTCCTCTCCTATTAATTATATTTTCTTTTCTTCCTTATGCTGCTTTTTCTCTTTACTATTGCTACTATTTTCTGCACTCAGCATGTGATATGGGACCTACCATCTTTAACTAGCATTCCTCACTCTATAATGGGGTTGGAGTCATATAAGTTTTATAAGCAGTTTGAGCAATGAACCTAACTTTATGTTATTGTTTTTAATTTTTGTTGACAGAATGGTTCTAGTGAGTGGCTGCAAATGAATCATGTGTGGGGTGCAAATTGGTGCATTATTGGGGGACCTTTAAGGGGACCATACTCTGTTAAACTCAGCTCTTCCACTGGTAGAACCCTATCTGCTAGGGATGTTATTCCTAGCAATTGGGTTCCAAAGGCCACTTACACTTCTCGCCTAAATTTCTACCCTTAAAACACATCCTTTGCAATCAAGGATCCTTCCTATAGTGGGTAAGTAATAACCACATTTTACCTAGTTTAATTAATTAAATGGTCACGTCCCATAACACAAAAATAGTATTCATGGGTTCCCAACCCTCTTTCTCTTAGTTTGCTTTATACACTTGTATTTTTCAAAAAAGAAAAGTAGCCATTAGATTGCACAAGGGCATTCAATGGTATTTCCCTTTTCTTGTTTCTCTTTTTTTGTTTCCATACCTAATTTTATGGTGTGTTACTTGTGGTAGTAAATGTCATATGTAGCCCTCTCCAAAATCGGAGAGAGAGCGGGTAGGGTAGTATCCTTAATTTTATATGGAGTTGAATGTGTGTACTGAGCCAGTTAGGCCTTTAATGAACATTTATATCCAAACCTTTGAATGTCTTTAAATTTTATGTTGGATTAACTATGTTTTTGTCTCCTTTTTAATATATCAATTTTCATTTTTAATATTTTTTGAAAAATCTTTCAAATTTTGGTCATATAAATTTCCATTTACAAATTTTAATTTTGTTTATTTACAAAAGTTAATGATAGGAGTGTGCATGATTATTACACCAGCCAAATATATGGTCAATTCAGTTTTTAAAACTACTTCAATAATGCTAGTTTATTTTGTAAAAACTACTTTAGATTTGGATCAAGTCGGTTTAAAACCATTTCATACCAAAAACCAGTTTTTGTTAGGACCAGTTTTTTTTTTTAAAATGAAACTCAATTTTTAATCCAACAATTTCATCATAACTATATCCAACTGTTTTAAATTCTCTTTTAAAGTCGTTAACCTTACATCAGGACATTTCTGAAATTCGATCAACAATCGTTTGATTTTCAAACAATTACAAAGTCTTTCATAAAGAGAAATAACAAGAAACAAAATCACAATTCAAAGGTGCACTAGTGTGATGAGAATTTTAACAAGGTGAAAGTGGAATAACAAATCAGCCTTGTCATATGTTGATTTATTAGAAAGAAAAACTTCGATTAAATGCATAACATGAGATGGTAATAAAATTATGATATAAAAATGCTAAGAAATTATTAAAAGAAGGTTTCGATTATCAATGGAAGAAATAAATATGAATTAGGGGATTGCTTATTGCACCCAAAGCATTACTTCTTCACTCAACTGAAAAACCAAAATTATTTCTAAAATTTGGAAATATAGCTTCTGACATTTCCCCATTCACATTTGTTTTTGAGTCAGGCGTTAAGGCTATGTCAAAAATATAGAAATACATCTCCATATAACTTACGGAGATACATCTTCGAACGTTATTTTAATCAAATATGCGCCTAAGTCTTTTCTTTTTCCCCACTTCTCAAAACTCTTAAATTCTCAAACTCTCAAAACCTCTCGACTCTGGAACTCTCCAGACTTACAAACTCTCAAACTCATTCAACACACTTCCAAGTTTTTACCATCAACGTCAAATTGATCAAAGAGCTCAACATCAAACTCATATTTAATAAGTTTTTTGTTTCTCTATATTTTTTTGATTTCAATATACATTTGTAGAAATTGAGTATTAGGTTATGTTATAGGTAGTTTGGATATGCTATTTAAACGAGTAATGTGTTTGATAACTAGTTTAAATGATCAATGCATTTTTTTTTGGATGTTGAATTGGACTGCATTTTTACCATTTTCGTCCTTTTAGAGTTGTCGAACATTACAGAGATGCATCTCCGGATTTGTTCAACGTTTTTCTAGAAATTGGAGATGCATTTCTAAATTTTTATGTCTGCATTGTTTGGCTTCATTTCATTGTATTTCATCTGTATAACGCTTGTGTGGTTTAATTATTGGCATTATGATTGATATCTAAGATATATTGAGGCACGACAGAGTTGCGTAACATGCATCAGTTCAGAAGGAAATAACTCGATGATCCCAGACACCAAACGGTTCTAGTTCGATTGACGTGGAGGCGTCAACTTCTAGGGCTCATGCATCTCATCCTTTGTCTTCTCGTGGGAGGGTGGTGCCACCTCCTGATGCGCCTAAAGCCTCGTCGTTACATGTTGAGGCACCCAATGCACCCAAGGCGGCACCCTAGGGGTTTAGAGGAGACCCGTCGGACTTATCGTTGCTGTTTGTAAATTCGGACCATGCTGCTAGGCATGTGTAGGACGAAGAGGTAAAATTCAATTGTATTCATTCTTTGAAACACGTTTTTTATAATATTTGAAGTGTCCGACGATGATTTATTTTTCTGCAGGAACATGATACTTTAAATTAATAAACCATATTCGTAAGATTATGGGTCTGCCGCAGCCTGTCGAGCAGTGGGTTTAACAATCTGGGCTGAGAGGGCGGGGTCCTAAAGGTACATGTGCAAGCAGGGAGATTTTAGTCTTCATTATTTTGCTGCTAATTGTGGTATTCTAGAGAGAGTTTGTGTTTCAACAAAATTTTCCCATAGTATTTCGAGATTGAATTTACGAGAATTTTGTAGTTCCCTAAAGATTTGGATAATTCATCTATCTAGGATTGTAGGAATAAGGGTACCGTAATCTAGACGGTATAACAACAAGGTTACGATATTTGACGCAATTGGTCCTCGGCAACGGCGCCAAAAACTTGATCGCGTGTATCCGCAAGTATACGAAATGTATTAGAATAATATAAAAGATTGTCGAACCCACAGAGACCTAATGGTCAATCTATCGTTTTCTATTGGAATAGGCATAACAAAATAAAATAATAGCTTTTAATAAATTCAGGGAAATAATACTGGAATGTTGCATCGATATTTCTAAATAGGATTACTTACGGGGCAATATTTTCTACCTTGTAAAAGACTTAATTGAACAGGAACTATCGCTTTTGCGTATTCAAAACCAAATTTTACTCTCTAATCTTTATCATGGTTGTTAGTGCTTTTATTGGTTGATTGGAATCCATGTTTGGCTTAAACATAATAAGCAGCAAAACATAATGCATTGTGAATCTTGCAAATATAAAAAAAACAAAACAGGTACAAGCAAGATGTTATATGGAATGTCATGACATCGCGCCTGCAGAACTGGAAGGAAGATTCAGTTTGATACTCAACAGATATAGAATATTCTTGGAATATTTTGTATTCCTATGTGTCGCAAATTTAAAGGTCTAAAGAATATTTGAAGAATCAGATCAGAAGATTGAAGATTCAGGAAGAATCAGATCATAACATTGAAGATTCAATAATTTCTAATTTAGGAGATAAATTAGGAAACTCATGATTAAAAGACCTTGATTGTAGCAGAAGATTTCTGCAGATTTGTAACAGCAAGGAGTGTTGCGATTTGTAAGCCCAAGTCCAATTGGGAATAGGTTATAAATAGAAATCTTTGTAACCTAGTTTGACATAGAAAACCTTGTTTAGAAACAATGTAGTCATTAGGGTTTCTATAGGTAGACCATCCAGGTTGTGGGATGGCTGCCATATCCTTCTCAAAACCTGTAGGTAAGAGAAGTGTTTGTCCTCACTCGAAACCTGTAGGTAAGAGTTGAGTATTGTATTCTTGATCGAAGTTGTGAAGCAAGATCAAGTTATTGTTCATTGTTAATTGTGTAAATAGCTGTTGCAGTGTTGTAACAGTTAGGTATCACTAGGGAGTGAGCAGAGGTTCTCTTGTCTTGGATGGAGTTCTGAGATAAAGGTTGCATTGGGTAGTGACTAGGTAAACCAGAGGTTGTTTATCTGTAAACCTGAGGTTGTTTACATAAAATAGTACTGCTGATAGTGAAATCTTCTTCCTGGCTTGGTAGCCCCCAGAGTAGGTAGTTAGACCGAACTGGGTTAACAATTAACTGTGTTATTTATCTTCTGCATTGTGTTGTTTGTTCAGTCATGGATGTTATAACATCGTTAATAACATCAGGTTCAAAAGTGTTAGCTGTTCCTTTACAGAACCATATAATCTTTACAAGCTGGTTATATTGACTGAACATATGTGATCCCAGGTCTCATTGACTTCTGTCTAGGATTAATTAAAAATTGGGGGATCTCGCTATTCTGCCTCTGCTACATTAATAACAGACCAGATGTCTTGACATCGGGAATGACATCCGAGTCTGTCATACCAGAATTTTCAGTGGTTGTCACGTTCCACAGTTGTGTACTGCGTTAAAGTAGTAAATCCTTTTTTAAAGAAATTAAACCTTTTACTCAGTTGAAAAATAGTTTTGATTGAAAAGTTTAACTAAAAAGGGTTCGTGGCATTTGCTTGGGTTGTAACGCCCCATATTTTCTAATTTTAATTTAATCGGAAATTAAATTATTATTTAAAATTATTTAGTATTTTCGTTGAACTAATTGGAGGAATTATGGAATATTGGTCTTTGGGCCAAGTGTGGTATTTAGTAATGAGGGGGTGTTAAGTTATTGAACCCATTACTAAATTATGTTATGTTTTCATAAAATAAGGAAATAAGAGGAAATTGAGAAATAGAGGAGGAAAACCTAAGAGGGAGAGAAGAAGAACTCATGGACAAAACTCATTTTCGTATTCATGGCGCAACCCTCACAAAATGAGTCATAACTTTCTGCTCGTAGCTCCAAATCAGGTAATTCTTGAAGATTCGGATTCTACACGAAATTTCCTTCGATTTGATATATTAATTCGTGTCAGGGAAGTTCTTGATGAGGGAGATAAGCGGGTTTGAAGATTGGAGATTCTTGCTGAATTTGAAGAAAAAAGGCTTACGGGTTTGATGGAGAAGAAGGGGAAAAGTCCAGATTCATGGCTAAGGTAAGGGGGGACTCTTCTGGTTAATTTCTATTATGTAATTATGGGCAATAGAATAGATTGGTATATGATCCGATTCAATTGGGTATATTGGGATTGGAATTGTTAGGTTTAGGATTGTTATAATTGATGAAATTGCATGAATTGTTGGTTAATAATGTGTTGTATTGATGTATTATGATGTATGGCATGGTAATTGATGATTATATGTCTATAATTGGTGTTTGGAATTGATTTTGAGTTGAGGATGTGTGAGATCGCAGGTCTGTCGCGGACCTGAGAATCTGCAGAATTGCACGTCTGCTAAGCGGATGCTGTTTGTATTTTAGAAAATAAAAGGGCTCGCTAAGCGGAGCCAGTCCGCTAAGTGGAGGTCCCAACATGGTTCGCCTCTGTGATGCTTCGCTTGAAGCGGGGTTGTTGAATTTCTTCCCCATAAGCGCGCTAGTGGTCCGCTTAGCGGACCCTGTAGTGCAGAAAATTATTGGAACTTTGAAATAGCGTATCTTTTGATTCGTGTATCCTTTCTTAGTGTCGTTTTGGGTGTTGTAAAGCAAAGTAAATATTTTATATGATGAATTGGTGAGATGGGAGGTGGCCCGACTTATTTCTAAAATTAATTTAATTGCTTTGTGAAATAAAATATTGTGCATATGTGTGATTGAGTGAATATGGCAATGTTTCAGCGTAATGATAGATGGATGGTGGTTATTGTTATGGTTATCGTGATGAATGTGTAAATGATTGAATGATTGTGCAAACATGTACATACTTTGTCGGTGATGAAAATGGTGAGTTATGGTGAGACGATGCGGTGCATCGGATCAGTGATGTTTTTAAGTATGTTATATGTGTGCATTCATTCATATGCATTCGGTGATGGATCCCGATGATGTTTGGATCAATGGTGGACATAATTCTCATTGTGTGAAATGTGTCGGTTGGGCGTATCTCAATGAGGTATAGATTGGTCAGGTGGATTAGTTCCACAGTTTATTGGTACCACATGCATAGTGTCAGTTGGTCATATGCATTGATGTCATAACATGATTAAAATGATTCAGTGTTATGTTTGGTGTGTATTTGTTGTGGTTGATGAATGATGATTGAAATCTGAATATATGACAAATTGGGTGAATAATATATTATGATGTTTTGTTGCTTATGAATGGATAACATTGTTTAATTGAGAATGAGATTCACCTTTACTTGTTGACATTTTTTTCAGATTGAGGAGTAGCGGCATTAGTGCTCGGTGAGGATGACTCGTAGAGTTATCCGTTATTTTGGGTAGTGTCGGTCATGCTTTGATCTTGTAACACTGGGGGAACGCTAGTATAGAGTTTTGATTATAACTCTGTCTATTTGTTTTGGATTTATTTTGTGGGATATTGCATAGATGATGTTATGCTTATCCATTGAAGAATGTTCTGTTGTGTAGAAACATGATTATGATAATTTGATGATTTGTTCCTAAGTGTAGCATGACAATTGACTTATGATAAATGGATTTATTTTAATTGTGGCACCCTTGTTTTTATGTTTTACTCTGATTTTTATATAATTTCCGCGGGGTTTAGAAGGGTGTTACAATAGAGGTATCAGAGTAGGTCGGTCCGTCCGACCAATTATCGAGTTAGTTGAGTTGCGCGACAGTTGTATACTGTCGGCTTATGATCCCTTGGTACGTGACATGTGAGTGAATCACTGTCGGTATTTGTTTGTTTTGTTGTAGGAGTTGGTTTGAGCGAAGTGGGGGAGAAGCCTTGCTTCTCGGAAGAGGTTCAGTTGCAAGTTTGCAAAAAGGATTGATGTCGTGATGTTTCAGAAATCGAACTTCGGAGATGGAATGTGTTGCTCATGTCATAAGAAGTTTGGAAGCGAAGAGATATGATAAGGGGATGTTTAGAATATGATTGATTTGAAAAGAATGAGTTTTCGAGCGGAATTTCCGTAAGCAAAACGCAGGAAAATTGCTGAATCGTTATGAAACTTCGAAAATTCATAACTGGAGTTCTGGACATTCAATTTGAGTTCCGTTTGAAGCGTCGGAAAACTAACGAGATGAACTTTGTTATAAAAATGGTTGCAGTAGCTGTAACATATTTAATTGTGACAGGATGATGTTGGAAAGAGGTGAAGTTGCAGTTACGGTTGTTCTTAGAACTAGACTTGTTTGTTGGTACTGCACGGGATGTCAGTGTTAGAGTTGAACAGATTGAAGGAATAATTAAAAGGTTTCTTGAGAAGCGATTTTAGGAATTAAATGTAACATTTGAGGAGTTTTGTAGATATTGTATAGAGTGTCGCTGCATGATGTCGATGTTGCATTTCGGATGACGTTGGAAAATTCATATCTTGAGTTCCGAGTGTCGGATTAATTGTTAGAACAAGATTTGTTCTGATCAATATTCTTAGTTTTGATGATAACAATGTATATGAATTTTGCTTAAGATAATGTGGTACTCTAATCCTATGCAATTTCCATTTCAGGAAACATATAAAGAGTATGCACAAAATCAGCGCAAGAAGCACTGACTCAGAAGGTTCAAGTATGCAACATCAGAACATGCTCTCGCAAGACATCAGAAGATGGTCAAGCAGAATCAGAACATGGTCTATTGAAGCATCAGAAGAACTTGAGATCAGAAGCAGAAGCACTGAAGTTCTCATGGTATCACGCTGGAAGCACTTCAAGGTCAGAAGACAAGAAGATGCTCTGCAGCAAGCTGTTTGACTCTGATGATATTCAAACGTTGTTTATACAAACATCAGATCAGAAGCAAGTACAAGATGGCAGGCTACGCTGACTAACAAAAGGAACGTTAGAAGCTATTAAAGGCAACGTCAGTTAAAGCAGGAAAAGTAAGGCTCGAGGTAGTTGACAAAAGAGTGAAACATTAAATGCAATGCTATACGGATCACGCAACGCATTAAATGCTCCCAATGGTCATCTTCTGAAACGCCTATAAATAGAAGTTCTGATGAGAAGCTGAATACAACATTTTGCGCAAATATACAGAAATGCTGTCAAATTCAAAAAGCTCTCAAACTTCATCTTCAACCTCACTTCATTACTGTTGTAATATCTTAGTGAGATTAAGCTTAAACTTTAAGAGAAATATCACAGTTGTGATTATAGCTTTTAAGAAGCATTGTAATACTCTTGTAATAATTTGTTTATATTCATTTGTAAAGAACTAGAGGAGATCAAGTTGTGATCGGATTCTCTAGAAAGTCTTAGAGGGTATCTAAGCATTGTGTTCCTAGAGTGATCAGGTTGTGATCAGAATACTCTAGAAGACTTAGAGGTTATCTAAGTGGAAAACCATTGTAATCTTGTGTGATTAGTGGATTAAATCCTCAGGTGAGGTAAATCACTCCAAGGGGGTGGACTGGAGTAGTTTAGTTAACAACGAACCAGGATAAAAATCTTTGTGCAAATTGTTTTTATCTTAAGAGTTTTAAAGCTACACTTATTCAAACCCCCCTTTCTAAGTGTTTTTCTATCCTTCAATTGGTATCAGAGCGCCGGTTCTAAGGTGCAAGCACTTAACCGTGTTTAGAAAAGATTCAGGAAGAGAAAAACGCTTAAGTCAAGATGGCTGGTGAAACTCCAACACCTACATCTACATCTGGCTTTGCTGAGCAATACAATGGAAATGGTAACAATGGCTACACTAGACCACCAGTATTCGATGGTGAAAACTTTGAATATTGGAAAGATAAACTCGAAAGTTACTTTCTTGGTTTAGATGGTGACTTATGGGATCTTCTGGTGGATGGTTACAAACATCCCGTGAAAGCTAGTGGTGTAAAGCTCTCAAGACAAGAAATGAGTGATGATCAAAAGAAGCAATTCAAAAATCATCACAAGTGTAGGATTGTTTTGCTGAATGCTATCTCTCATGCTGAATATGAGAAGATATCTAACAGGGAAACTGCCTATGATATATACGAGTCACTGAAAATGACTCATGAAGGAAATGCCCAAGTCAAGGAGACCAAAGCTCTTGCCTTGATCCAGAAATATGAAGCCTTCAAGATGGAGGATGATGAAAACATTGAGAAAATGTTCTCAAGATTTCAAATGCTAACTGCTGGATTAAGAGTTCTTGACAAGGGATACACCAAGGCTGATCATGTCAAGAAGATCATCAGAAGCTTGCCAAGAAGATGGGGTCCTATGGTGACTACTTTCAAAATTGCCAAGAATCTGAATGAAGTCTCTCTTTAAGAATTGATCAGTGCCCTGAGGAGTCATGAAATAGAGCTGGATGCTAATGAACCTCAGAAGAAAGGTAAGTCTATTGCATTAAAATCCAATTATAAAAAATGCACTAACGCTTTTCAGGCAGAAGAACAAGATTCTGAAGAATCAGAATCAGAAGAAGAAGATGAATTGTCCATTATCTCCAGAAGGGTAAACCAACTCTGGAAAAGCAAGCATAGGAAGTTCAAGAACTTCAGAAGTTCTAAGAAGCTTGAAAAAGGAGAATCTTCTGGAAGCAGAAGATCTGACAAGAAGAAGGTCACATGCTATGAATGCAATGAGCCTGGTCACTACAAGAATGAGTGTCCAAAACTTCAGAAGGAGAATCCCAAGAAGAAGTTTCATAAGAAGAAAGGTCTTATGGCAACGTGGGATGATTCAGATTCAGAATCAGAATCAGACTCTGAAGGAGAGCAGGCAAACATTGCACTGATGGCCACAGTTGATGATGGATCAGAATCTACATCAGAATCAGATTCTGAAGAGGTATTTTCTGAACTATCTAGAGAAGAGTTAGTTTCCAGTTTAACAGGACTTCTGGAACTCAAGGCTCATCTTAGTATCAAATACAAAAAGCTAAAAAAGCTATTTGATTCTGAAACTAAAAAGCTGGAAGTGGAAAATTCTGAACTGAAGGAAAAAGTTTTAAAATTATCCAAAGATATTGGATCTCCTTCTGACTCAGAAAAATCCATTCCTAGTCTCCATCATATTCTAAAAGAATATGACTCGAGTTTTAGAAAGTTCTTATCTAGAAGTATTGGCAGAAGTCATCTTGCTTTTATGATATATGGTGTTTCTGGAAACAAAAGGATTGGCGTTGGCTATGAGGGTGATACCCCATACAAATTTGAACCTGTAGATGATATGAAAATCACATACAAGCCATTGTATGATCAGTTCAAATATGGCCACTCACATGATATTAGGCTTACTTCACATGCCAAAAGCTTTCATGCTACACACACTAAGAAGCATGTGACATAACCTAGAAAATATCATGCTGCTAAACCTAAGGAATATCATGTTGTACCTCCTGTTGTTTATTATGCTAAACCCAGGTTCAATCAGAACTTGAGGAAAACTAACAAGAAAGGACCCAAGAAGTTGTGGGTACCTAAGGAGAAGATAATTTCTGTTGCAGATATCCTTGGCAGCAAAGAAGACAAAGCACAACATGTCATGGTACCTGGTGATAGGAAAATAGCAAGTGTACTATTTCTGCCTATTGTAGTGATAAAAGGAGATTTCTCCGAATGTCGATCTCAAGGACTGCTTGAGGACATAGAGTTGAAACATAATTTCAATTAAACAAAAGATCTCTGGTAATTGGTTCGGTTGGTAAAAATATGACTAAAATATGCAATTTAGAACAAAAACAAGTAAAATAATTAAACGAATAACAGATATGAGTAGTATGCTAGGGGTAGGTGAATGATTCTGCCTGCAATAATTTCGACTTATCAGTGCAATAATATAATTCACAACAACTGATTACTGTCATACCCTAATTTTTGACCCCCCTGAGATGACATATCCTCAGGATTTTCATCAGGTCAAAGCACGTACCCAGAGCAGTCACTTCTTCATTTGGCATTTAATCAAGGATGTTCAAAGACAAGAAAACTCAGGCAAAGGATCAATCAGTAGAAGGATTAGTCTCTAATATAACCATAGGACTCAAGAGCTTCATTTTTTTTCACCTATGATTGATTAGACACCCAGTCCTCTGAGTACAGGTTTACTCAGGTCACCAGACTAGGGTTTTTGAGCCTATCAAGGACTAAAATCAGGGATCACCTTTGGGAAACCCTAAAAAGCCCCAGGGGATCATTCAAAGACATCAATCATCTTCAAATAGCTCATATAACAAGATCCACTGGACATCACACCTCAATTCAAAGTCTACAGTCATCATTTTCATCTGGTCGACAATTAGGTTTTTTGACCTAATTCACCAGGATAGTTGACTTTTAATCAGGGCATGGATCCAAAACTCAAGACATGATTCAAGAACATCTACTACCTCAATATAACCCATTTACATCACTCATTTGAGGAGAAGATCTTGATTCTACACAAAAGTCCAAAATTTCACTTTATTTGGAAAAAGTCAACTGTATGGGATCACCTTTGACTTTTAAGATTTTTGGTCAAACCATGACTTTCAAGGATCAATATCATCAATATATGGATATTAAAGTCATTTGACCAAAGAAATTCAAGAAGAATCTTCAAGGAGCAAAAAGTCGGGAATTAGGGTTTTTGAGGGCATTGTGGGAACTCAAAATTTCACCTACATAACTCAAAAAACTTCCAACATGAAAGTTGTAGATCTTGCAAAATAAAACAACATCTTAAATAGGAACTTTTTTCAAAAGATCAACCATTTAAGAGTTTTGGAATTTTGAAGCTTTAGGTTATAAAAACTTAGAAATTTTTCTAAGTGTTTTAACCTAGTTTTCTTCCAACTTTGGCCTCATTTTTCACAAATTTTCCAAGGGATTATGAAGAAACTCCAAACTAATGATTTGAAGTAGATGTTTAGGGCTTTCCAAATTGTGTTCAACCTTCTCCAAATTCATTTTGAGCTAAGAGTTATGCTTGTTCAAAGTTGGCCTCATGAAGTAAAATTATAGGTCATGTACAAATTGAAACTTTGTAATTTTGTGCAAATGACCTCTCTTATGGATGCTACATGACCCATAACACCTCTGCAAACATGCCATGCATTCATTTTTACCATGACATGAGAATTGAAGAAGATTGTAAAAACAAGAACATGTGATTATGTAATGATTACATTTGTGAATTTATGGCAAATTGATGAATCACCCAAGGAATCTTCTCACCAACCAATTGGAACACTCCTCTGCATCAGAAATGTTCCCCAAGACCAGATAAGATCAATAGATAGGGAGCTAGCTCGATTTGGCCATCATTGCATTTTGAAGATTCTTTGAATTTCTTCATGGCCAAGAAATCAAAACTCCCTCATTAAGCAAGCTCACTCTCTCAATCAGTACTTAATCAATTGCCTATAAATAGAGGACTCTTTCTCATTCAAAAAACACACCAAAGCAACCATATTCCTTGCTTTCTCTTTCTCTCCTCTTGCTTATTGGTTTTTCAAAGTTCTTTGGCAAGAAGAATCGTTTTCTTCAAACCAGAGCTTATCTTTGGAAAGTAAGCATTCTAACATCTCAAAGGGGTTCATTTGAGGGGATCCAAGCACCTGGATCACTTCTGTAAGTGGAGGAACGCCATTGTTGCTCTCACTTTGGAGCTGTTGCAGTTAGAGGTCCATAGAGCAATTCGGAAGGTTTCCAACAAAGCCAAGCATCCAGACACGTTCCTCTGGTCTTAGTGAAGCTGTTCAGATGGCTGCAGCTCGTCTGTAACTCAAGAATCATCACTCTCCATGTCCACTTGAAGCTCAAATCGAGGGAGGTCCATAGAGCAATTCAGGAGAATTGAAGTTACAATAAACATCCAGTTAGCATCACTGAGTCAAAGGAAGCTTTTGGGATCATTCATACAAGCCCAGGTGCTCTCTAACATCCTCACGACCTTCATTTTCAGAGGTAAGTTTCTCAACTCCACCTCTTTGATTCGTGTATCTTTCTGGCTAAAACTCAACACCATTCTATTCAGCATCATAAGAGGATTAAAAACCCTCTATCATCAGTCATTTATGCTTCAGTATAGTCATTTAATTTGAATTCCAAATTTTAGGGTTCTTCACGTATTTTAGATAATTCAGTAGATATAGTTAATATAAATTCATAATAGTTACATATCTAGAATCGTGAGTGAATTTAGAGCAAGTTTGGTCTTTATATCGTTGCAAATGGTTGAGAATTGAGAGAGTTCAGAAATTCAAATTGTTGGAGCTTGAGGAAGAAGATGACAATGGTGGTGGCGCGCAAATTTCAAACCTCAGGGCAGAGTTTATTTTATATTTAATGATAGGTGTTTCATAAACGACTGAATAACTTGCCCCAGTGGCCACACATGCGCTCTTAGTCTCCTCATGCCCAAGGTCTGGGGTTCGAATCCCCCTCGCCCCAGACCTTTTGATTTTATTTTCTTTTTGCTCCTATACACTTGAGCAATATATGAATTGCATTGAAACCAGTTTGTTATCACCACACGCGCGTTGGCTCAGTGGTGTTGTTTTGGGTTTGTGACCTAGAGGGCGTGAGTTCAAACCTTGGAGGAGACAAAACCATTTTTTTATCACTTATTTCCTTCACTTTTCTCACAACTTCACACAATTAATTCACCTATCAAATTAAATCATTTTCACTCCATTTTTCACACACTTGTTATTTAATATACCTATTTTATGAATAATCAAAAAAATCATAAAAAATATTATTTATTTCATGTATTTTAATTAGGTTTAAAATAGTATGTTTTAAATGTTTTCTTAAATACTTTAAAATATATATTTTCATTTTGTTTTAACCTAATTACTTTGTGAATAATTTTATGATAAAACCCTAATTATTTAGGTCTTAATTAGGTATAGATTTCATCTTTGCCTTAATTAAGTTGACTTTTGTCAATTTGCAAAACTGTTTTCAATCTCCGATCAAACAGATGATTAAGGTTTTCAAACAACAAAACCTTATATATCATTTCAATCATTTTCAACTGTTTCTCATAAACAGTAAATCATTTTTCAAGTGGGCCTCTAATAGAGTGTAAGTCCCAACACCTTCTTCTCTTCTTAGCTTGTTTTCAAAACTGTATTTTCAAAATCTCCTTTCTGTTTTCAAAACATTCTTCTGGTATTTGAAGGGCATTATTCCCGGTGAAACTCTTCAGATACCTATGTGACCTATGTCCGTCTTCACTTCTTCTGTTTTCAAAAACCATTAACTGTTTATCATATATATATTCAACTGTTATCCACCAATTACTGTTGAGGCTCTGTACATACTTCTTCAAAGGCCTCCACTCCATCCAGGTTAGGCTTTACAAGCTTTCAATTTACAGTCTTTATTTAAATTACTGTCAAATATAGAACTGTGCATATATATATATATATATATATATATATATATATATATATATATATTAGTTTAGAACTACGTTTGAGTGTAAACCCTAGGACAGTTAAACTATATATATATTATAGGAATATGGCCTAGGATTGAGAATGTCTTCCCGGTGAAGGCTCTTTCCTAATTAGAGATCTGTAGTTCAAACCCCCAAGATGAATTATTCCCGGTGAAACATCTTGGCAAAAACCTTAGAACCCAAAATAGGACACATCCACCCAAAGAGGAATTATTCCCGGTGAAACCTCTTACCCATTTGCTTAAAGCCAAAATAAGTTCAAAACTACATAGCTTTCTCTTGTGCTATAACAAGGACCCTCGATGACCCTCGATTAGCCTCCTCTTGGGCTTTGTACAAGGACCCACAGGCTTCTTAAAAGCATTTCCAGCTTCCTCTTGAGCTTGTATACAAGGACCCATCAGGTTTCTTACAAACATAGGAACAGGTCTTTAGTCACCTTTTAACATACCCTGGTGAGTTTCTTCCAATTAAAACCAGACTTTAAACAAGCTATGTTTGTCTCAATTTTACATTGAGTACACCTTTTGGAATGAGAGACATGGACAGTCTCTGTCACCCTTATCTTCATCAATCTTCCTTAGCAGAGTCTAGGATCCATGTTTGCTTATCCTCAGCAAGTGTCAGCCTTCATCTTGGGCTTTAAACAAGAAGTCTCACTAGATAATCTTTCTGCCAATCAATTATCCAACAAAACCCATGGAAAGGGTTAGCCTCCACACATTCTTTCATTTTAATAAAAACCCCTGGAAAGGGTTAGCCTCCACACATTCTTTCATCTTAACAAAAACCCCTGGAAAGGGTTAGCCTCCAAAACATTCCTTCATTTTAACAAAAACCCCTGGAAAGGGTTAGCCTCCAAAATCAGTCCTTCAAAAACCAAAGATTCATTCTCTTAGGAGATAATTTCCCCAAAAGAGTCAAAACCCCTGGAAAGGGTCAGCCTCCAAGAACATGACAAAAAAAATTAATCTTTTAACAGACAATTTCTCCAGCTAAGTCAAAATCCCTGGAAAGGGTTAGCTTCCAAAATCACTCCTTCAAATTCAAAGACTCATTCCTTTAAAAGATAAATTCCCTAAAAAAGAGTCAGCCTCAATTCTGGGCTTTGTACAGAACACCAAAAACTCCTTAGTTTAATTTTCCCCAGTAGAGTTATCATTTCAATAAGTCAATAAATCAATCAAAAAGCCTCAAGCTTGGGCCTCACACAAGCCAGCTAAAAAATCAAATCTTTTATACAGTAGATAGACATAGCTTATCTCTATAGAGAGATCTTTCCTCTATCTCACCACATTCAAACAAACAAACATTACACATTTCAATTTCAATCAAAGTCTCCCATTTAGGACTCTGAAAGACATGCTCTGGCACATCCCCAGACTTGTACACTTTCCCTAATTTGGACGAGCATCTTTCTTTCATTTAAAAGATACTAGCATACTTGCAAACACACAAGTAAGGTCACTCTCTTAATGAAATGAATTCAATCATTCTGTCACTCTTTTAAAATGTTTGTGGTGGAATAGTAGAAATACCTCTCTATAAAGATGACTTCATGTCTCTTTACTGTAAACAGAGATTTAATTCAAGCTTCAACCTCGAGCTTCAAGCAAGGCACCCAAAAATAATTAATTTCCCTAATTAGTTCCCCGAACTACATTAAGCTCTGACTTCCATTAGGGATATGTAGGCATGAGGTTCACAAGGAATCTCAGCGAGCTAATAAAATACCAAAAATAGTCAGTCAGTCAGTCTGTCTTTCTTTTATTCAATTCAATTCCTTCTCCTAACACAAAGGAGAAAATTTCCCAATAATCATTAGCAGCACAAACACATTTAGACACAGAGAAGGTTCCTGTAGAGTACTACAGATATGTAGGGTGTTTAAACACTTCCCTATGTATAACCGACCCCCCGGACTCCAGAATTTCTAGTCTAGGTGAAATCCCCACACTTAGCAAACTCCTAGGGTTTAGTTGAGATCTTTTTTTCCCTTTCCTACTCGTAGGACAAATAAGAAAGTTCGTGTGATATCGTAGGAAGAACTGAAATAAAATTCATCCCGCCACGGGCGCATTCTCCTTCCAAATTTCGCGTGAAGGGTCTAGCGTGCCGTCCTCCCAAGTGAAACGGGGAGGTAAAAAAAACGACAACCACAGAAAAATGGCGACTCTGCTGGGGATATAAGTGTTCAGAACCTTGGTTTTTCATCCAAACCAGTGGTTGACCTGTTGCTGGTCCAGCCCCAATGAGGAATTAGGGATGCCAAATTCCCCCTCAAACAAGAGAGGTCCTGCCTAACCTCTGTGTCATTTCATGTGTTTGCTGCATTTATATTTGTTTATTTTGTTTATTCTGTATCGGGAAAGGGCTTGATTCCCCCTTGTGGTGAGAAATCCTATACCCGGATTTGAGTGCAACATAAGATAGGATGGAGGATGTCTTCCCGGTGAAGACCCTCTAATCTTGGTTCACAATTCTACTCTTGGGATTTGCCTGGCTGGTTGTGATTAACTGCGCCACTGCATTCCGAGACTGATTTGTACCAGGAGGACCTAGAAACACATTAACCCCACTTAAAGCTTTTTTTTAGGACGTAGAGCGGTGATTACGGAAGTAATTGTCACGCAGATACTACACTCAGAGAAAACTCTCTTATAGATACCAATCAACGTATCTTTAAGGTTGAGCAAAAACTCTGAGACCCCTTGAACCCGTTCTACAAGTACAAAAATCCTTATCCTTAGTTTACCATTGGGGCGAGGTTTGCGTTTTGACTTCATGACCACTATACCCTTCAACGCCATGTTTGTTTAAAAACTCTTGTGTGTGCATTCATGCATTCATGCATCATCCATTAATAACAACTAAAACAAAAAGAGTCTTTTTCGAGTCGTTTTTCAAGGAAACTAAATAACGAACGTTTTGAACTTCATAGAAAGAGAGAAACGGAGAAAGGACTTAAGGATCTATACCATGGATTATGGGAGAAAGAGAGCTAGGAAATACACCTTCAAGATTCCCCAGGTCGAGGAACTGGGAAAGCTCGGAAAACTGGTGGCCAACCCCCAGGCTTTCAAGGAGAAGTATGGAAAACTTCTGCCTTTGCTCAATACCAACATTGTGGATGGGATCCTTCCCACCTTGGTACAGTTTTACGATCCAACGTATCACTGCTTCACCTTTCCAGATTATCAGCTCATGCCTACGCTGGAGGAGTACTCTCGTCTGATTGGAATACCCGTGTACGCGCAAGATCCGTACTCCGGTTTGGAAAAGAATCCTGACGACATTATCATTGCTGCAACTACTCCTTTGAACGTAGTCGACATCAGAACTCATATGGTGAGTAGAGGAGGAATTCAAGGATTGCCCTCCAAATTCCTGTTTGATCAAGCTCGGTACTTCGTCAGCATCCAAGATATGAGCGCTTTTGAGGAAATCTTGGCTTTGCTTATCTACGGATTGTTTTTGTTTCCTAACATTAACGATTTCGTCGACATCAACGCAATTAAGATCATCTTAATTGGAAATCCAGTTCCAACCTTGCTTGCGGATGCTTATCACTCTGTGCATTCAAGAAACCTGCAGCGAGGAGGATTAATCACATGTTGCGTACCGTTGTTATACGAATGGTTCGTTTCGCACCTGCCGAAGTCTAGCACTTTCTGGAACATGAGGGATGGCCTTTACTGGTCACAGAAAATCATGTCTCTCACTCATACAGACATTGAGTGGTGTAGTCCTGACAACGACGAAACTAAGATCATCTTCAGTTGCGGAAGTTTTCCCAACATACCCCTTATTGGAACTAAGGGAGGAATCAGTTACAATCCAGTTTTAGCCCGTCGTCAATACGGCTATCCTATGAAAAATATTCCAAGTAACATCCAATTGGAGGGTCTGTTCTTCAAGAACATCGACGATCATGGCAACATGCTGAAGAAGGAAATTGTCCAAGCCTGGCATCTTGTACACATCAAAGGGAGAAGATTGTTAGGAAAACATCTTTGCATCTCCCTGGATCCTTACCTTCAATGGGTACGCATCAGAGCATTCAAGCTCAGGATGCCATATCAGCATCAAGAACCCATTCCCCTAAGGGAACCAATTTACCTTTTCTCCACCGATGTTGAAAAACTGCAAGCAGCATTAAACAAGGTATGCCAAGAAAGGAATGCTTGGAGGAACAAGTATCGAATCGTCAACACGGAAAATGTTGAGATTCAAAACATCCTAAGAAGGAAGGATGAGTTACTTGAAGTGCTCGATCGAAAAGTGTCACAAACATCACTTTCTCATCATATCCCTCCTGCTTCCTGGATCATTGATCAGCTCACGTCAGAGAATGCTCAGCTCAAGAAACAGAAGAAGATGTTAGAACGTGAAGTCGGCTCTTCGTCAAAGTTTTAGAGTCCTTTCTCTCAATTTCTCTGTATTTCTTTTTCAAAGTGTGTAAAAAACGGCGTTTTCGCTTAATTAATAAAAAGTTTGATGTTTCATAACGTAATTATGGTGTTTCCTTGAAAAATATTAACTTAATTGCATATCATACATCGCTTTAGTCGTACGCACTGACACCAGAATTGTCGTGGATCTAATAGTCACTTTCCTTTCTCCAGAAAGAGAGGAGGAGAAGGAGGTGAACCAAGACTTTCAAGCTGTCTCATCCATACAACACTCGTTCAAGTCACAAGAAAAGAATGGAAGACTTTGAGCAAGAGAATGGAGAACTCAGAGAAGAGGTTAATACTCTCAAAGATGCTATTGAAAGGCTCAATAACATGGTAGAAGCCCTGGTAGTTGCACAGAATCGACCAATGCCAGAAGAACCGCAAAGGACTGTGGTTTCCGAGATTGTTTCTACTCCTATTCCTCAGTATGCCATGCCACCCAACCGACCTTGGGGCATGCCGTATAACTTTATTCCAGAAGGGTACATACCCCCAGTTTCTGAAGTTCCAAGAGCTACAATGGAGATGCAACCACCGTAGGATTACAAACCTCTGGAAATTGAAGTTCCAAGAGCAACGGCAATGGGTTTCACACAACAGAATGCCGAGATTCCAAGATCTGCTGTCATGGCTTCTCCACAGCCCATTATGCATACTTTTCCTCCACAGGGCGGACAAGTATATCATCACGCTCCCAGTGAGGACGCTGGCGTGTATGAAAGATTGGACGAGTTCCAGGAACAGTTTCTGCAAATGCAGAAGGAACTCAAGACTCTTCGAGGATAGGACCTATTTGGAAAGAATGCTGCAGACCTCTGTCTGGTTCCAAATGTTAAGATTCCTCACAAATTCAAAGTACCAGATTTCGAGAAGTACAAAGGGAATTCATGCCCACAAAGTCACCTCGTAATGTACGCTCGAAGAATGTCAACTCAGACTGATAATCAACAATTACTCATTCATTATTTTCAAGATAGCCTGACTGGTGCTGCACTCAAATGGTACATGAACTTGGACAGTTCAGAGATTCGTACTTTTCGAGACCTCGGAGAGGCCTTCGTCAAACAGTATAAGTACAATCTGGATATGGCTCCCGACAGAGATCAACTCCGGGCCATGACTCAAAAGGATAGAGAAAGCTTCAAGGAATACGCTCAAAGATGGCGTGAAGTTGCTGCTCAAATTTGTCCACCACTTGAAGAGAAAGAAATGACAAAAATCTATCTCAAAACTTTGAGTCCATTTTACTACGGACGAATGGTTGCAAGTGCACCAAGTGACTTTACCGAGATGGTAAACATGGGTGTACGTTTAGAAGAAGCAGTTCGGGAAGGACGCTTGAACAAAGAACCAGAATCTTCTATTGGTCCAAGGAAGTATGGAAGTTCTTTCCCGAAGAAAAAGGATCAAGATGTCAGCAATGTCTTGCACAAAATCAAGAAGAAATTTCAACCTCAAGTTGCAGCAATAACTCCGGTTGTTAACT